>NC_056748.1:1131000436-1131270549 GCF_019279795.1 Protopterus annectens | reverse complement strand
TGCATGAAAAATATCATCTGCCACTTTCAGTCTAAAGGTAATTAATTGCATTGTAAATAAATAACTTTTAGTCTGTATGTACATTTATGTGAAGTGACTGTATGTAAATGTTTCTGTATGTCATATAAATGTATTTTGGAGATTTTCTCTTACGGTTTGCACTGAAAGTGAGGTAAAATTTGCACATAGGGATTTTCTGGGTAAACAAATTGAGTGAAATTGGTTTTAAATTGTTATCTCCATCCACAAGATGAAGTAGTTTATTACTAAACAGTGTGAGTCTTCACCTTTTTCTGTATGAATTTCTAAGACTCGGTCACATAGTTTGTTGCACACATCTTGCATTCTAATACTCATTCCAGCAGTTAAGTTTGCTGATTTCCTGTTCATTTTTCACATTCATGCAAGTGTTGAGATACAAATGGGTAACCTCCAATATTATGGCTTGCTTACCTTTCCTAGAAATATGACATTATTTCTACCTGTGAAGTATTGAAGTCTTCTGTAGGAGATTTTTGCAGTTTGAAACTTCATTAACAAAATTACATGGTATTTAAATGTTGTTTATAAGTTAATAGACTGATCCGGATGCTCCCATATTAGTCTCCACGGGTTACATGTGCAACCTTCGTCAGTGTGCAGTACGCATGACAGAAGTAGAATTACAATGCATTATACACAGGTAAGACAAGAAATCTGCCAAAAATAATATATATGCATGTTAGCTGTACAAAAAATATATAAAGTATTACAGTGGGATTTACAACACGTACAAAGTGGAATAAATATAAGCAAACAATACATATGAACTTGAATGACTGAAAACGACTTGATATGTTCATACGTTTTTGAAGTATACAGTTGTCATTATTTATTATATGTTCAAGACATACACAGCATTTGACATGTAACTACAGAAAGTTACTTTGGTAAAGTATCACCAAAGGTAAATGTGTCAGGGACTAGATGTGGATGTTGCAGAGGTGGTTTTTTTGGTAACCAGGCTGTGCCAAAAGCAATTACTTAAAGCATAGGTAGATAGGTAAGCATGGAGTTTCTGCTTTAATTCTTCAAGTGAGAGGTTAGATTGTTTGCTTGCATGCAGGTTTTCCAAACATTTGACACTTAGGATTGGGAGGTCATGGCCATAGTTGTTAAGCGAGTTAGGTGGCCAATGCTGAATTGAAGTGTTGCTAATTGGGAAGTGCAGCTGGTCAACAGTCAACTCAACATATTAAGCTTCAAATGTTTTGCTATGTAAAGTTATTAATGCTTTGTAATTCATGGTGAGAACAAGTATGTCAGACCTTTTATAGACAGAGAGCCAACAGATTCGGGAGACAATTGTGCAGTGATATTGATAAAGATGAGATAGAAAGACAAATCAGTTACAATATCTGCAGCTCAAATATATTTATTTTCTTTAGAGGAATAGTCTGAGGGGTAATCTGTATTCCATACTAGGGTATAAGGTGTCCTTGCCTATTGAAGCACAAGATATTGGTCAAGGAATCTAGATATGTGATGACACGCATTCCATTCTGTTGTTCTTACTTATGCTTATGCAGGTATAAGAAGTCATAGAAATGGATTGTTTAGGGGTTACGCCAAGGTATTTGAAGGTATTAACAGGTTTTATTACTGGGATTGTTAATGCATAAAATTGGTGTATAGTTGAGTAGTGTTTTCTAGACAGGCAAGTATTCAAAGGTTTAGTTTTGATTGGATTAATGTGAGATGTTTAATGCAGATTGTGTTGCGGCATATTTGGAACTGTTTATGACTGGACTCGTAGTTTGGTTTGATTTGAAAAGTACAAGATCACTGTTTTACAGAAAGATGCTTGGTGTTTTGATCAGGAAAATATTAATGAGAAGAAGGGAACTCAGGTTGGAGCCTTGTGGTGCTCTACAAGAAAGGTTGGGAGTCCAGGAATAGGAGTTCCCTAATTTGATCTAATAACATCTACATCTTAAGTAACTTGGAACTAGACTGGAGCTGATAGGCCTAAATTGCAGGAATGGAGGCTTGAAGGAATCCAGAAGGGTTCACAATATGGAATATTGTAGGTACGTTTATGAAGAGGCCTTCAAATAAGTAACCCTTTAACAGCAGTGGGGCTAGAGTGTGTGAATTTCCACAGTGTGATAAATATGCACTAGCTTTTTGTGAATCCTTGCCGGATTAGGGTGAGGATGTTTTACTTAGAAATGAAATGAGTGATCCATATATACACAAATCTTTCCATTAACATATAAAAGACATTAAATCTCAAATTCCCTGTGTAGGAAAACTAAAATATATGGGGTCAGATTCCAAAAGACTTGCTTTCAGAGCAAGTCATTTAGTTCTAGACCATGTCTTTTGGAATTTGCCCCAGAGTGAAAGCCTGTTTATAGATAAACCTTATACCAAAGTAATTAATTTACACCGAGAACAAATCTTTTTGCAATCAGGGCAAACTTGCTTTCATTTTAAGTGACCTAACTGTTAGTCTTTTGGAATCAGGCCCATTGGATGGCTGTATAGTCTTCATACAAATGATATTGCAAAACACATCTTATGCACAAAATTAACTCCATGAGAGAGAGTACAAAATTGGCAGTTTATAAATCTGTCATTTCCTGGAATAATTAATGCTTTTTAATTACAAGGTTCCCATATTGGTCTTTATACAAAAATGCTGTTTTTTCCTCCACACTTGCTTTGGTATGGCAAATTAAAAAAAAAAAAAAAAAAAAAAAACATTTCAGAGCCATTTTGTGGGAGAGGATGTTGTCCAAGAATATCAATGGAGATCCAACTGGGCATGAAACCCCCTTTTCACTGGAGGCTTGAGTAGAAAAGCTGCATACAAAACAATAGTAATAAAAGCAAATGACAGTGAGGAATTCAATGCAATATAATATACAATGCAATAAATACAAGATATGTATACATCACAGTGGAAAACAAAAAAATATAGTACATGCATTTGTGAAATCACTGTTTGCAGCAATTTAGTAGTAAAACTACATCCGAAGTTGCTTTGGAAATAAATAGCACATTTGCTTCTTATATTTTGAGAGAATATTGCAGGCTCCTGATACTGAAGAAACTTAAGCAGTGAGATATGCTCCGAGGGATTATTAACTCCATGATTAAGTTGTATAGCAAGACCTTATTAGTTAGAAAGAGGAGATTGATACTTTAGTGTTAATTCAGGCAGTTTAATTCCTACAGTTAACTTCTGTCGTGAATAGTTATATATAGCAGGGAAGGTGCTGACAGTTACAGAGATATGATGTATCTAATAGGTTTTAACAGATGCATGAATTATGTAGTAAAACGGGACAAGAGAATAAAAGTTTGTGTAAATTGTTTTTAGCCAGATGAGGTACAGGAGCAGAACTATGTATGCTCAAGGTGTTGCTTCAGGTCAGGTCTAAAAGATTATAAATTTTCAGTTTGCCTCAAAGAAGGAATAGGCTTCCATTTTTGAGATACAGTTGGAGGACAGTGAGTCAGCAGGTGTACTGTTGGATTTAGTTAAGTAAAGTAATTTTTTTTCTGGGATACAATGGTCTGCTAAACTAGCAGGGAATAGATGCCACTGTTTAGAGATGGATATTGTTCTGGACTCTGGAGTAGTATACGAATTTCCAAAAATTCTGAGTTTGAAGGAATAAGAGTTATAGACTGTTTGTGTTTGCAGTGCTGGGTTCTTTTTGGCAGGTAAGTGACAAATTTAGCTACTTTACTGTAGCACTGTTGAAGTCGAACAGTTGCATTGTCCCTTGAATGCTATTGCTCTATATAGGCTTCCCAGTTTTGTTAGAAACTAGTTCTATTTTTGTATTATTTTCAAGGTAATAGTGAAGAGGTTTTACGTGTTCTATTTGTGTGAAGAACATTTTTGTGTGAACAAGCATGAGTCTTCTTTTCTTGGGGGTTAAGGAGTTTTCCACAGAAAACTGTCTGAACTCTCACTTTCTCCTTAACCCCCAAGAAAGCACTTGTTGGATTAGTTGGATTGAACATAGACACACCTGTATATTAAATGATTATTGGATGGAGGGAAGTGGAGTACAGGTCATTAATGAATAGCTTGATCAATAGTGGACCTAATAGAGATTCTTCTTGGAAACTTATAAGTGTGAGCAGTTATAAAGTAAGTCATTTTGCCATGTTATGTGTTGCCTGTCAGCAAGATAACTGAGGAACCAATGGAGAGAGGATGCAGGCCTAGATAAGATAGTTTATCTATAGACACTTTTTTGATGGCAGACTTTGGTGAATGCTGTAACTCAGAAATTTACCTTAAGTGGACAAAAATGATTTAGTTTTAACACAAATCACTGGAAAAAAAACATGAATGTTCATATTCAGTATTGATGCTTTGTAAAGGCGACAGTTTACCAAAAGATATGGTTGAGTGACCCCAAAGTCGAACAAAACAGCATAGGTCTATGTCAGTTGTAAGCAACTGAGGTCAGATCTGTGTCAGCCAAGGTGGTTTATGTTTAAGTGTCTTATTACTATGCCTTTGTGTGACTTTGCGGCAGATCTTCTGTGGTAGCAGTGGGCATTATGACATGAAACTGGCTGTGGCAAACACAGACAATAGTGTATAAATTGTGTTCAAAGAAGCAATTAAGAAGATATGCAGGGGTTGTTTAATTAGGAGAAGGCATCCTGTCCTTTTCTAAGTCCTAGTTTGTCTCTACAGTAATACAATGATTCATGTTTGAGCCAAGTTTTATATATTCCCTTAATATCAAGATTAAGATGTTGCAGACAGGTATGTAACTGCTTAACCTGGCGAATGCTACCATTATTAATAATGAGTTTTGAAGGTAAGGTAGGATTTATGGCATGCGAGTTTAAATTATAGTTCACCTACTGAGGCACAGTAAGTCATGTGTTAGGTTCTGCATTATCAGCTAATTGGAATAAAGCTAATGTGGTTGATTTAGAAGATTTTTGGAAAATGTGCCTTGATAAAGGTAGAGATTAATGTGTTTTAATTTGTGATTTCAGTAGACTGTGTATTACATGTGCTCATTATACAGACTTAGGAGATACTTATTTTGTTAAGGAGAGAAGTACTGAAAGAAGAATTCTAAGTTGTTACAATAGTTTCATGCAATGTTTTGTTACTCTCAGTGCTATGAGGTGAGCTAAGTGCCTCATATTATTATTATTAGTTATTACAACATCGCCCTTTCTGGAGAAGCTGACCATCTGGGTAAGTCATTTTTTTTCTGTGCAGTTTAATACAGATGATACTGGTACACTGCTTATTACTGCCTTTAGTGACCTTGTTGTGAATTAATTTGCTTTTTTTCTCTGGTCACAGAACAGAAGACCAGACTAGTTCCAGGGCTGTGGTTACTGTTGGGGCAGTAATAAATGCATTTCTGTTTGGAGGTATGCCCTTCTCTGTCTTTTTTTTTTTATTTTATTTTTCCTTGTTTAACTAAGGTATTTTAATGAGGTCCTGCATTTAGAACCATGTTGTACAATGTTGACTACATATGCCAACTATTTCACCTACATCTGTGCTCGTATCTCCACCTGCTCCCTGACTGGGAGTGGCTATAAGTATTGACAGCTGTATGCCACTAGATGATGACCCTCATTACTGAGCCTGCAGCTGTCCTTCATTGTTCACAAGTTCACAGTTTTTGTCTTTAGCCAATAAACCCCCTAAGTTTGCACAGAGTGGTTGAAGTTTGAAGCTAATATAACTAACACTGTTAGAAAATGTTATGAGCTATTAAGGAATATTATTTCTTGTTTTTCAAGCAGAGATTTTCAGGTATTATTAAAAATATACCTAACTTGTATCAGTCCTATTAAATAATATGGGGGAATCTTTCTGTATACTAAACATTTCTCAGTTAGTTATTGTAATGTATTCAGAAAACATTTACCTGACAAATAGATTGCTGTAACATTGTATCCCAGAAGGACAGATTAGAATATTTATCTTAATGTTCCCTTGCTTATAGTTTGAGGAAATCTGATATTTGTATGCAAGTGTTTAAAAAATAGTATGTTGGCTGTCATTTGAGATATAAACTTTATTGATTATGACATTGAGGCAAGGAATGAAAACTTAGTTGTGAGGTTGCAGTTTGTTAATTCAAAAATAAAAAGTTCCTCCTTCCATGCTAGGGCAGTCAAGGTTTGTAATTTACTACAAAGAACAGTAGGAACAGAAAAAGATCTAGTCTCTTTTATGCTGTTAGTAGACAACTGGTCCTCATTCTTTTTGGAATTACCAGTCATGATTACAAGGGAAGCTCTGAAATGGCCCACATGGACTATGAGTCTGTTGACAAACTAATTTATCCAGATATTTGTAGTTCATCCCATGCTGTATTAACTCCCACTTTAATGGACAGAGATGATAGTCTCATAGTCATCACAAATAGTTCCATTTGTGACAGCTGCATATATTTAACTTAACCTGAACGCTTTCCTCTTACTAAAAGCCAGTGGCCTCTGAGTAGGGCACACCACAACTTAACCAAAATTACATTTGAACGTTTTATGCTGGTGAGGTAAAGGAAAACTCCACTAAAAGCCTCCTAAAAGTAGAATAACTGGCCAGGAATTAAGAACCCCAGCAAGGGCCATACAACCTGTGGTAAAAAGGCTCTGCTTAACGCAATCCTATATTTTTGCAATTTGTAGACATATTGGTGGATCTGAGAAGACCTTGTATGTCTATGAATCACATTTAGCTACTCTGAAGTACAGATTAATGATTCCTGTGATATTTAAGTGCGGTGGTCTCGTGTAAGCATAGGCACTGATCAATGATTCCTGTGATAAAGTGCAGTGGCCTCCTCGTGTAAGCACAGGCACTGATCAATGATTCCTGTGATAAAGTGCAGTGGCCTCCTCGTGTAAGCACAGGTACAGATTAATGATTCCTGTGATATTTAAGTGCGGTGGCCTTGTGTAAGCAAAGGCACTGATTAATGATTCCTGTGATAAAGTGCAGTGGCCTCCACATTTAAGCACAGAAATCCCTTCCCTCCTCACACACACTCCCACCCACACCAGTGCACAGTAAAACACACACTCATTTACACACCAAGTATCCCTAACCTGTCCCTCTTGTTTCAATGTCAATTATGTCTCCTTTTCCCATGCCCAGATAATTTATGGATTATTACAGTCAGTATTTATGCTGTTGAGAGGCATGCCTACCTTTTTCTCTGCTTCTCTCCCTTATATTTCAACATGTTGCAGGCATTACATAATGCATGAGTTTCTCAATATGTATTTAAAAAAAGTCTTGCTGTCCTGTTATCAGTGCAGCTGGATAATGCAGGGGGTTACTTCTGTTAAGGTTGCACATTTCAGATCCCCTCCCCTTGTATATCTATCTATGAATCTATTTATTTATTGTAATGTGGACTTATCTTCAGATTCAATCTCTGGTGTCTAATATCCTCTGTTAGAGGTGGGAGGATACCAACTTTGAGGTCTGCTTAGTGCCCTGTAAGATATACTAATTTCATTGCTGTCTAGTGGTTGCCCTGTACATTTTATTTAAATATGTTCCTTTATGACATGCTATATTGATTATCCTTGCTTTATATTGTTTTCTCACCCTGACAACATTTTTAAAAAACAGTTAAGGCATGGGAAATAAGTGGTGTACCTTGGTTACCATCTCCCTGCCATCCATAACTGTATGTATATATATGTTTGTGTGTGTGTGTGTGTGTGTGTGTGTGTGTGTGTGTGTGTGTGTGTGTGTATATGTATGTATATATATATATATATATATATATATGTATCTACTTCAGTAGATCGAACTTTTAAATGTTCAAAGCCATATGGCCAAGACCATAACAGCGGACATTTAAAAGTTCGAAAACTGAGGTAGAAACAAAAAAAAAAAAAAAAAAATTAAACCTGCATAGTAGGGCGGGGGGGGGCAAGCCTCTTGCACTCCCCACAGCCCCCGCTACTTAAATATACCAACTCTGAGATTGCACTACATTGCAGAAAAGGAAAATCTTCCTGTTACACACTGTACAGGGATCTCCATTCAGTTCGTTCAAACTTAAAAGTTCGATCATATGGTCTTGGCCATATGAGGTTCGAACTTTTAAAAGTTCGATTTACTGAAGGGGACCCATACATACATATATATATATATATATATATATATATATATATATATATATATATATAAATGGGTCTACTTTGATTCACTGAAAACTCATTTTGCTGAATTTCAAAACACTCACACCAAATTGCTGAAAGCTCACATCACTGAAAACTCATTTCACTGAATGCAAGTACGGTTGGGCAAATAAAATGCATATGCCTTTTTTCCCCACTGTAGTGCACTCCTGGAGTTAGTATATATAGTTAAGGGGTGTGGGGGGGTGGGTGGCGTAGCCCTACCTACTTTTGGTTTTATATGGTTAGCTTTCAGTGAAATGCGATAAATATAAAAGCTAAGTAGGTGGGGGGGGCTAAGCTCCCCCCACACCTCCTAATTATATATATGAATTCCATGATCTCACTAGAGTAGGAAAAGGGAATATACATTTTATTTGCCCAACAATACCTACATTCAGTGAAATGTGATACAATGAAATGAGTTTTTAGTGATATGAGCTTTCAGCGATTTTTTGAGGGTGAATTGAAATTCAGTGAAATGAGTTTTCAGTGAATCCAAGTAGACCCATACAGTGGATATAAAAAGTGTGCACACCCCTGTTAAAATGCCAGGTTTCTGTGATATAAAAAAAAAAATGAGACTACAATAAATCATTTCAAAACTTTTCCCACCTTTAATGTGACCTATAACCTGTACAATTCAATTGAAAAACAAACAAATCTGTTAGGGGAAAAAAAAATAAATAAAAGTAAAATAAGCTGGTTGCATAAGTGTGCGCACCCTTAAACTAATACTTTATTGAAGCACCTTTTGATTTAATTACAGCATTCAGGCTTCTTGGCTACACACCTGCCATCAATTAGAGAGACTTTGATTAACTCCAAATAAAATTCAGCTGTCCTAGTAGGATTTTCCTGACATTTACTCTACTACAACAAAAGCCATGGTTCACAGAGAGCTTGCAAAGCATCAGAGGGATCTCATTGTTGGAAGGTATCAGTCAGGAGTAGGGTACAAAAAAATTTCCACAGCATTGGAAATACCATGGAACACAGTGAAGACAGTCATCAAAAAGTGGAGATAATATGGGACTACAGTGATATTGCAAAGAAATGGTTGTCCTTCCAAAACTGATGAAAAGACAAGATGGAAACTGGTCAGGGAGGCTGCCATACTGAAGGAGCTGCAGGTGTTTCTGGCAAGTACTGTTTGTGTACTACATATGACAGTAATCTCCCATATTTTCCATATGTCTGGTCTACGGGGTAGGGTTGCAAGACGGAAGCCTTTTCTTATACACAAAACCATCCAGGCCCAGCTAAAATTTGCAAAATAATACTTCAAGGCCTCCAAAAGCATGTGGGAAAATGTGTTATGGTCTCATGAGACCAAGGTTGAACTTTCTGGCCACAATTCCAAAAGGTATGTTTGGCGCAAAAACAACACTTCGCATCACCAAAAGAAGACCATCCCCACGGTGAAGCATGGTGGTGGCAGTATCATGCTTTGGGTTTGCTTTCTTGGAAATGGGGTTTTAGTCAAGGTGGAGGGAATTATTAACAATTCCAAATACCAGTCACTTTTGGCCCAAAACCTTCAGGCATCTGTTAGAAATATGAAGAGGAATTTCACCTTTTAACACAACAATGACCCCACGCATACATCAAAATCAACAAAGGAATGGTTCACCAGAAGAAAATTAAAGTTTTGGAATGGCCCAGCCAGATCCTAGACCTCAACCTAATAGAAAATCTGTGGGGTTACCTGAAGAGGACTGTGCACAAGAGATGCCCTTGCAATCTGACAGATTTGAGCGCTTTTGCAAGGAAGAGTGGGCAAATATTGCCAAGTTAAGATGTGCCATGCTGATAGACTCCTACCCAAGAAGACTGAATGGTGTAATTAAATCAAAAGGTGCTTCAACAAAGTGGGTGTGCACACTTATTCAACCAGTTTATTATGTTTTTTATTTTTTATATTTTTCCCCTAACAGATTTGTTTGTTTTTCAATTGAATTGTACAGCTTATAGGTCACATTAAAGGTGGAAAAAGTTTTGAAATGAGTTATTGTGGTCTCATTATTTATATCACAAAAAACTGGCATTTTAACAGGGGTGTGTACACTTTTTTATATCCACTGTGTATATATATATATATATATATATACACACACATACTGACACACACACACCCACCTCTGGTTAACTTACCCTCATAACTATTTTATTACTACCTCCCAGGCAGGTGGACACATGCAGCCCATCATATGCTCTCATGTATGCGCTTCCCAACCCTACATACCCTGAACTTCCTAGTAGTTACTTCCACTGCAATGAGGAACATGGCCTTTTGGCCTTTCGGCCATTTTCACCACTGTTATGTGGAAGAAGCAGCCATGCTAATTTACATGGGCGAGCAATTCTGTTAGTTACTCCCCAGATAGATACCTTCCCTGAGGCAGTGCACCTGGCTAATTAAACTTGTGCTTCTCCCCTGAACTGCCTCATTAGCATGTAGAATGACCACAGAGCCAAGTTATCTTGAGGTATACACATTGTGCTCACTGTGAAGTAACTTTTATGAATTTGGGCGGGTCTATATTAAAACCCCAAAAGAATTAAATAGCGAATGTATGTACATCGACACATAAAGGTCAATGTACATACAGAGTGAAACACCTAAAGGGCGAAAACCAGAATGCCCAACATGTTTCATCATCAGAATGTGCCACACAGGTAAGTAAAATTTAAACTAAAATATTAAATTAATTAGCTTTTGCAGGGGGGCAAGACCCCGGCATCCCCCACACCCCCCTACATAAATATACCAACTCTGAGACCTTACTACACTGGAGAAAAGGATACATTTCCTTATCCCCACCACCATCCTGCTGGCTAAGAAACACATTCAGCGTTCCGGTTTTCGCCCTTTAGGTGTTTGGCTCTGTATGTACATCAACCTTAATGTGTCAATGTACATACATTCGCACTTCTGATCTTTCGGTCTAGTTCACAGCTAATATCCAGGAACTCATCTCCTACATGCAGCTTTAAAGCCAAGAGTCTTTGTCAAATCACATCAAATTCATCACCATGAACCACTGTACTAATTATGATATATTGGTGATAATTCGGCACACAGATTCCTCACTCACAAGGCTTGATAAAGATATAGGTATGCTATGCTGTCAGATTCCTGGTTCTTTAGTGTCACAAGGCCTCTAAAGAACCTTCTGTCAGATGACTATGACTACAGCATGGTGGTGGTCCATGTCGTAGCGAATGAGCTGGGATGTAAAACACAGCGGGACATGCAAAGACATGTGTCCGATCTTCCCATGCATGTGACGAGGCATTAGTCTTGAGTGGAATATTTTCTTCTCCAAGAATAATGCCCAAGTACAAGGAAAACTTAATATTTAGCCAGTTGCTGAAGTCTGATATGAATCCAGGGGATGAAATGCTTCATCAAGGATGGAGCACACCTCTAGTTTTAAGGTTTATATATAATGGCTAAAACATTTGTTGACTGCCATGGTGCCTTTTTTTAGGCAGAGTACAACTAATAGTAATTCCAGTGTATCAAATTTATACAACTTGAAACTGAGTCATGTTAATTTGGTTCTTTTCAATGCTAGATGTCTCAGTAACAAATTACCTGATCTTTATGCACTTCTGCATTTAGAATACATTCATCGTTGAGTGATTACTGAGACTGTCCAAATCTAAAGAGAACACTCCCTCCATACCTTGGTTTTGCAACTGTCATGATTTCATGGCCTGATGGTTACTGTAGCACTGTCTACATATTTGTCAAGAACCATATCACCCCCAGGCAAATTCCCAGAGACCCCCACACCAAACTCATAGAAACCAATCTCACCATAAATATCATAAATTATCAACCTATACCCTGTCACAAGACTCCATCCGTGTTCTCATAATCATGCAAGTTTCTTAAGTTTACTCCATGGACTCCCTAATAAAAATTTTGCCATTATATTGTGATACATTTGGGTCTATATCATTTCATTGAAAACTCATTCCATTGAAGATTAATTCATTGACACATATTCACTGAAAGCTCACTTCACTGCAAACCAAATTCACTGAAAGCTCACTTCACTGAAATCCCATTTCATTGAAACTCATTTTGTTGTGTGATCCTGGAGTTAGTATATAAAGTAAGGGGGGGTGGGGGGCACAGCCCCCCACATATTGTAAATATTTTAAAGCATATAGCTGGATACTTACAAGTGTAATGAAAAAATTCTTACAGAAGACAACATATAACCAATTTATGTGGGGGGCTTCATCGCCCACACCCTCCAAATGTGGGTGGCTGTACCCCCCACACCCCCCCTTACTTTATATACTAACTCCAGGATCACTCAACAGTGGGGAATAGGCCATATATACCTTTCAACGAAATGAGTTTCAGTGAAATGGGTTTTCAGTGAGTTGGGTTTTCAGTGAAGTGAGCTTTCAGTGAATGTGTCAATGAATTAAGCTTTAATGAAATGAGTTTTCAATGAAATGATATAGACCTGATAAATTTAACTACTCAATAAACTGGCACACACGTAACTCCAATGTAAGGTATGCCCAGATGTTCTTAGACTTAAACAAAAACTCCCTTGAGCAGAGTTACATCACCACTTTGGAACATAATCTCCTCTATCTGACCCTTAAAATGTACCCTTCTTTTGGATTATCCCTCCGCTGTATTCTTTTTGAGATATTGTGGATCATAAATTTGGGAATTTCAGTTTGAAAGTCTTTAAAACCCTCTCAGCAAAATTCTGTGAATTCAAGGATCTAATGTAATAAATGTACCTAATTCTATGACAAAGTTTCAAAGTTCACTTGTGTCAGCATTAATTTTGACAGCGACACAGTGCACAGCTTATCATCTAGATAATTGCAAAGAGGTGACCGTCACAACCTGATATAAATGTAATGAGAAATTCAAAAACAAATGACCCTCATGGTCTACCAACTCAGGTAAACTTTACAAAAAAAAGAAAAAAATCATAAAATTATACCGCAGGTCCAAAATGTAAACTGTTTGCAACTGAAGTGGAATCATTTTGTATGGCTTTCATTTATATAAATGTAAGATTGCCCTTGCCATATTTGAAAATTTAACAAAGATGTTTAGAGAAAGAAATAGTATTAAAAACCTTGACAATAGTATTAGCTGCCCCTGAACTTAGATTCGCATTTTTCTTTAGCCCTCATCAGAAACCAAAGGAACAACACTCAACATTCCTCTGAACTTACCTGAATCTCCCATTCAGATCCAGATGACATTATCAATATACTAGCAAACAAATTCAGTGCTACCCCTACAAAATATGTCCCTCTGAATTCCACTTATCTGTCATTCCATCACCCCTCCTATTTTCTCATAGGAACATGTTCGGTTATAATGTTGTTTGAGATTAAAATACTACTTCAGTGGCTTGGCTATTCAATAAATAGTACAGAGTCTGTTCTTATAGAGCTTTTCCTCCATTTTAACAGAGGTTTGGCTACAGGTTTGGCCCCAGAAGTTTGTAACACCACAATTGTGTGACGATTACATAAATTATCCACCCATCAGCCTTTCAAACCTCATATGTAAAAGCATGGAATATATCATAATAGACCTCATAAATGTTAATATCAAAAATTGCATTTGATTCGACTTTCAGGTGTTTGGCTTTAAGGGATGATAATGCTAATGATCCTGGCAAACTTCAACAATGTCAGGCTGTTGGAGTATCTGTAGTGGTCATGATGTTCACACTGCTCATATTGACCTGGACAAGCATTTAATATATACTCCATGCAGGCATTGCCAGTCAACTAAATTATTTAACAATAAATCCTTAGGTGGTTAGATGGACAGCAAACTGGTTAAAAGACTAGGCCCACACAGTGAGAGCATTAGGCTGTTCATCAGAAAGTATGAAGGTAACCATTGGAATCCTTCAGTTCTTAGTGATAGGACCCTTCATTGTTTGCATTTATTTTTTCCATTCCCCTGACCGGCAACCAAAACATCTGGCTAGCAAAGTTTGCAGATGACTGCAAACTGGGTGTTATTGTGAAGCCTATCTCAGATGTCTCCAACAAGAACTCACATTCACAAATCCCTGATGTACTGCTAATGGGCTTAAATTAAATGGAGATTAAGTGCAAAATTGCCACATTTGGTATAAAACCTCTCCCTTCAACATATTGACAATGCCCCCACTATAAAATGAATATTTAGATATGAACCTAGGAAATATAGTTGCTAGCTCCTTCTGTTTTGATCATCATGTAACTGCAGCAGATTGAAAATCCTTCAATTTACCATAATTATGCTTAATATAGGTTCACTGACAGGATGCAGCTCGGAAGTGGATGACATGATGACACGGAGGAGGCTGGACGTCCTATGTATCCAAGAGATGAGATGGAAGGGCAGTGTAGCAAGGCCACTTGGCTTGGGATCCAAACTCTACTACTCAGGTGGGGGGCAAACTTGAAATGGTGTAGGAATTGTGGTGAGAGAGAGGCTTCAGAATGCAGTGAGGGATATCATCAGAATTAATGACAGACTCTGCAGTCAGACTCCAGTGTAATGATAGGGCAGTATTCATAATCTCAGCCTATGGCCCACAGCAGGCTTGTGATAGTGAGGAAAAGAGTGCATTCAGACAGCAGTTGCAGGTCCTACTAGATAAAGCAGGACAATATGAATTGGTGTTGATAATGGGTGACTTGAATGCACATATCATGACAGACAGAACAGGATATGAGGACTGCCTGGGTCCACATGGGGGGGGGGGCAACAGGAATAAAGAAGAAGAGGCCATTCTAGACTTCTGTCTGGCAAATGGCTTGATAGCTAATGCGTGATTCAAAAAGAGGGACAGTCATAAGATCACATACAAGAGTAGCCAATATGCGACTCAGGTAGACTTCCTCCTAGTAGGGAAAAGGCACTGGGGTAGAATCCATGATTGCAAAGTCATCCCTAGTGAAACAGTCAGCCCACAGCATAAACCACTAGTTGCCACAGTAAGCTGCAAGCAGTGGTCAGAGAAGGCTGTAAAGTTAGCAGAGACCAGGCTGAAGACCTGCAAGTTGACTGGAGAGAAAGTACAACAGTTCAAGGAATTACTCAGGGCTCTAGCATCCCCAAGAAGAAGAGGAAATAGATGAAGAATGGCAGCGCCTAAAAACAGCATGTGTTAGAACTACAGAAAAGATGTGTGGCCGAGCCAGGTATGGAAATAAAGTACATAAGGAAAGCTGGTGGTGGAATGCACAAGTCCAGGAAGTCATCAAAAGAAAGAAGGAGTGCAGGAAGAAGCGGGAGACAGAAAAGACTGACCAGGCTAGGAAGGACTACTGGCTGGCTAACAAAGAAGCTAAGAAAGAAGTTGCATTAGCAAAGAATAAGGCATCAGAGGCACTGTACCGACATCTGGAAAGTGACTCAGTAAGGGGCACAAGGAAACTATATCAGGTTGAAAGACAAAGACAGAAAGATAAAGAAGATAGTCAGACACCCTTCATAAGGGATGCCAGCAACAACCTGCTTACCAGCCCACAGGACATCAAAGGCAGGAGAAAGGCATATTTGCAGCAGCTATAATGAGAGGAGAAGAAGAGGAGCCCACCCTAGAAGAAGTAAAAACAGCACTAAGGAAGATGAAGTCAGGGAAAGCAGCAGGCTTAGATGAGATCACAGCAGACATGATAAAGATGTTGGGTGAGATAGGGGAGAAATGGCTCCTAAGGGTACTAATAGCAGTGTGGAGAGAAAGGCATATTCCAGATGACTGGAGAATAAGCATACTCTTGCCAGTGTGCAAGAACAAAGGGGACATCCACAGCTGTGGGCAGTATAGAGGCAATATGCTCCTATCACATTGCATGAAAGTTCTGGAGAAGGTAACTGATAAACAGATACACAGAGTAGTAGAATGTAAGATGGGAGCTGAACAGTTCAAATTCAGATCATGATGCAGCACAACTGACCCGATGTTTGTATTGAGACAGATACTTGAGAAGAAGCTAGAGAGGAGGAGAGAGTCCAACTGGGCATTCCTAGACCTGGAGAAAGTATATGACAAGGTCCCAAGAAAGCTGATCTGGGCAGTACTGTGGTGGTTTGAAATCCCAGAAACATTTGTAGAATTAGTGCAGCCTATGTACAAGGACCCAATGACTCAAGTACGAACAATGTTCAGCCTCACAGAGGGGTTCCCAGTGGCAGTAGGGTGTACACCAGAGTTCAGCTCTGAACCCAGTGCTATTCATACTTGTCATGGACTACATTAGCAAACAGGTTGGAGGGGACAAATCAATAAAGTTGCTGTATGCAGGCAATGTGGCAGTACAGGCAGACTCTGAGTTAGAGCTTCAGCAAAGGATAGGAGAATGGAATGCAAAACTGAAGGCACATGGGATGAAACTAAGTACAGATAAGATGGTGGTAATGGCAGCAAACTGGGGAAATCGGAAGAAACTGAGATAGGAGAGAAGATAGTGGAACAAGTAAACAGATTCAAATATCTGGGAGGGTGTGGTTGAGGAGAATGGTGGTCTGAATGAAGAGGCCAAAGCTAGAAACAGAAGGGTTGCAGCCAATTGGCATAGAGTGCCAGGTGTAGTTTATGACAGAAGAATGCCAAAGAAGCTGAAAAGTAAGGTGTAGAAGACGGCGGTGCGACCAGTACTACTGTATGGTACAGAAACCTGGGCAGTAAAGGCAGAGCAGATGAAGAAGCTAGAGGTGATGGAAATGAAGGTGATGGAAATGAAGTGCCTGAGAAGGGTGGTAGGATGCACACTGTGGGACAGATGAAGAAATGAAGACATAAGAGCAGAAGCCAAAGTAGCTCCAACTGCAGAAAAGATCAAAGAGAAGGCCTAATGGCTAAAGTGTTAGCCTTGCAAGCACAAGGTGCAGGGTTTGAGTCTCACAAGGGATAATTGGCTAAGCTTAAAATGGCTCGCAAGGGCAGTTAGCTTAGTACTAATCTATGAACCTATGAATCTATTACAGTGGTTTGGGCACGTGTAGAAAGGCAGAAGACAATCTGATGAGGAAGACTGGGACAGACGGGAAAAAAGTAAGAGGAAGTGAAGGATGTCCAGCAAAGAGGTTGATGGATTGTGTGAAAGAAGATCTGCGACAGTCAGGCATGAGTGTTGAAGAATGCAAGAGTGTAACACTGAATTGAGAAAGTCGGTGACAGTTGAAAGGATACCCTGACCCCATGTAGAAACATGGGAAAAAGGGGGCTGATGATGATGATGATGAGTTGTCAAGGGAATATAAACCAGACCGAAGGAGGTCATCATACCTTTATATTCCAAAAACCTTTGTTAGTTTGATTACATGCATCACAATTGTGTTCCTGTGTCAGTTTTTTTCACTAGATCAACACATTTCTTATTGTTTTTTATATTCGGCATTGATAAGATCAGTTATTAAGTATAACACCCCTTTAGGATGTGCCTTTCTAGATATGTAACTAGAATAATCCTGTACATTAATTACTAAAATCATGAGTGGCTTAAGGCCCTGAGCTACTGTGACAGAATGCAAGCAGTGACCCTGTGGTCAGTGAATTTGAGAGGTGACCTGTATACCTACCCTTCCTCATCATTAGAGACCCAGTTGTCCTGGATCCCTTGTATATCTGCAAGTCAAATAATCCCATTAATACCAGAACCTTGGCTCTGAATCTTTGCCAACAGATAAAAGATGATTGAGAGATTCTTCAGTTAACATACCTTTGGTGTAAAATGTCCCTAGAGTTCAAACAGCGTGAAACATTTCCATCATTCAGATGGAACCTGGATGGCTGTATGGGCACCCATGAATTTATAACTCTGGATAAACTGGTGTAGCCCTACCATGAAAAGTAGGTATGTCCTGAGGGTGGGTACAGGCAAGGAGAATATGGTTGTTGGAATGAATTGCCTTAAAATTCTTATGAATCCCACTTGGATACGTGATCTGTCATATGCAGAACAGAAAAAGTAAGAGGAATGCAATAAAAGTTAAAGCTCATATTTTCATGGCGGCACATTGGTGCAAGGAGTAGCATTGTCAGCTATCAAGACGAGCTTGTTGGGTTTGTTGTTTGGCTGGGGAAGTGCAGAGTCTCACAAGTCTACTTATTCCTGTATTTGTGTGGGTTTCATCTTGGTCCTTTTGTTTTATCCTACATCTGAAAGACATGCAGTAAAAAGGGACTGATGACTAAAAATTGTGTGTGTGTGTGTGTGTGTGTGTGTGTGTGTGTGTGTGTGTGTGTGTGTGTGTGTGTATGTGCACGCACACATGACAGAGAAGAGATGCCTGGCAATCTACTTTCATTCCCTACTTGCCTGGTAAACTCTGAAGCAGCAGTTCATAGAGCTAATATAAGAGCTGGATGGGGAAAGAATTACATTGAAAGAGAAAGTGGGGATGGACGGAGAGAGAGATTTGATGTGGGGCAGTCAGTCACAAGCACTAGAAATTGATCAGTTTGCTTGTGTAAATTAGGAACCTGAGTAGAGATTGTACAGGGTGATACAGGGAGGAAGTGCTTAAAAAACACTTAAGTCAAGACATAACAGAAACATTGAGATCTCATAGCACATATGCCATGCACCCAGAATTGCGGAACATACCACAGTGACTTTGGATAACCAACACTGGATGAGCATTCTGTACCATGTATATGTTAGACTCATACCATTTAAGTATACCAAAGTGTACACGTCATTAATAGATATTAGCGAATGAGATTTTACCATCTGTACAGATGTACAGTCATACAGCAATTAAGTAATGAGGGTCAGGAATAATTCCTGCCTGGCAATGCAGGCTAACTCCATGTCCTGACCCAAGATTATTAAAAAAGAAATGCACACTATATATTTGAATTTGGTAAAAAAATTATTAAATCAAATAAATGTTACCAGGCAGCAGAGGAAAACGCAGACAGCTTTCTAAATACAGTCATAGGTAACAGAGTTAATAATTCAACTATATTATCTGCTAAACTGCACAAATTCGTTATTCTGGCAAAGTGTCTAATTGTGATAACATATCCAGCACCAGCCAAATCACTTGAGTATAAAAATATATTATCACCTTACAGAGAATTTGGTTGGTTATAAATCTCTGGTAGTAGCCAATATTAGAGGAATAATGCACAGAGACAAAATCCTGAATGGATACCACCAGAAGGTATATAGGGTGACTGCAGCATAAATAACAAATGTATGAAAGAATTAGCAGGGAGAAGTCAAGATCCAACAGTCCATAGCTGAAACACTGGAGGTGTAACTGCAGGAAAATGGACTGCACAACAAATATACGGAGAGTGAAATCCTGTGGTGAATGTCAATATTAAAATTGGGTAAAAAATATCATTAAAATCATGTGCTAGAATACTTGTACGTCTGTGTAGGAAACCAAATTAAAGTGGATCGCTGGGTTTAACATGGGGTCAACAAGCCATCAAAAGCCTTAAATCTATCGGTTTGTACATGTCCACTAGGAGCCTCGGCAGCCTAACAGTAAGCAGAGAGGGCCAAAGAGGCAAGAAGCTCTGAAAATCAAAGAAAATGCAAGTCAAAACAAATGAAAAAGTCTTACAGTAGTAATTTCAGAGATCAGAATTATGGGATTTATCAATAATGGCTTATAGCAAAAAGCCTGTTCTGATTACATCTTGATTCACATTTTGTTTTTGTCAGAGCTGTAATTTGTTAAATGTTCATAGGAGAGCTATTTTAAGAAATCCTTGTGTAGAAATGCTGACATTTTATGTTCTTATAGATTTTTTCCATATGAATACGTGCATAAATGAAATTATGTACATCTTGGCTGTGTCGTGTATTTTCTTCCTTTTCTCACTACACAGTCCCCTGCCAGCATTTTCCGAACTCATCCAGTAAGAACAAGCCTTCATTATAAATTCTGATTAAGGAGGGTGGGTCTCTGCAGTCACAAATCCAAATACTGTATCTACCCAATTCCTATATCTGCTGAGGAAAACGGACAATGAAGGGTGATTTAGATGTCTTCTGCGCAGACAAATTTTCAGCAGAGGTTATGTATAAAAACTTCTTCAAAGCTTTATTTTTTTAAGTGAAATGGATTGCAAAAGATGACAGTAAATAGTTTTATCTAGAACAAGTAACCGAGCTTATTGAATGAAAAATTATAGAATAGTTTGTAATATGAAGCTTTTATTTAACCACAAATAACATTACACAATTGTTTAACCTCATAATAGACACACACATTATTCATATGATGAGATCGGAGGACTAATTCTTAGCATTTGTGTCACAGATGGTATACTTAGCTTGCTAAGACATTCGTCACTGAGCAGCTTTTCTCTGATTTTGTTGTGGTTTATCAAACCTGCACTTACTTACATGGAGCAAGGGGGCATTATACTGCCAGGTGTTTTCACTTTTCCCTACTGAAGTGCAACCATATATCTGGTATATATATATATATATATATATATATATATATATATATATATATATATATATATATATATAGGTGCAAAATGTGTCTGTACGTTATGTATGTATGTATATGTGTGTATATACATATATATATATATATATATATATATGTGTGTGTGTGTGTGTGTGGCGGGGGGGGTGCACATCTATATACAATTTGTATTGCTTTTATGCCTTGTTTGAGTCATGCTTGCTGATATTGTAAACTAAGTGACTTTTGCTGTATGAAGAGTTGATCAGAGACTGGGAAAACATCAACTGATAGCTTAGCTGTCTGACAGCATTGCATTTCTCAACCTTTCTGCAGTTGAAGAATGCATTTTAAAACATATTCTTGTATGCTGCAGTAAATCTGTGTCATCACAGTGCCATTTTGGCTTGCAGCCTGATTTCTATTGCAGTATATTAATTTTGCTCAGTAGAGCAGAAAACATTTACAATACTTCCATAAATGAAATATAGAGGCGATACTATCAACATGGGTCTCCGAGGTGGTGTTACAAATACGTAACATAGCCTGGAGTAGAATATTGTGATGTGAATGTAATTTGTAGTCGTACACTTCTTTGAAGCATTCAGAATTTAGAGAATGTTTTATTGTAGGCAATATGAATATAGATATGTTTATGCATTTTGATAGTTAAGACCAAAGTGTGATGAAACTGAGTTGTATATAATATACAGTTCATTCTGACTCGCTCAAAGACATGGCTCTGAATTAATGGCAGAAGATAACTGTAGCTTTACGTGTATTTACTGATTTTTTTTAAACTGCCTTGATATTGGTAGATTCCTATGCACAATAAGCATTTGAATTAGGCAACTTATCTTTCCTAAGAATTAAATTTAATTCAGAAGGATGTTTTTTTTTTTCCTTTATAAGCCACTAGACTTCAGAATAGCCAGGATCAGAAACTGAAGTAAGAGTTCAAAATCCAGTTTTTTATGTACTGAATTCTTCTTTTTCTGCACGGCTTACAATGGTTTTAAGCTTTTACTGGAAAATACAGTATCAGCAAACAAATGTTGTACATCTTTATATTTTTCGTTCATTCCACGCTGTTGACCCCTGGAGATGGCACAGAATGACGTGATTCAATTCAGGGAATATTTCTGGGTACTTAATTTACAGTAACTTTCTTTTAAAAAGTTTAAATCATGAACTGCCTGCACTGAAGCATCATATTCTCAGACAAATAACAGTTTGATGTTTCATGAATGCCAGGAGCTCTCCAGAGTGCACTGTTGATGACATTACCAAGATCTTTTTTTATGAGTCATGCTGCGATTTGCCAATTAAGATGCTCAGAGGTATAGCGATGGATTTTGGGAGCTGTGTTAATGAGAAGGCTCACACAGCTTGGTGTTGTGTTAAAAATCAAGATTAATGTAACATGAGAGACAGAGCTGGCTCGTGTGCAATGCGTTTCACAGGGGCAGTGTCATTCCTCTGATTACTACACATTTAAAATGGATTCAGATTAAGAATAGTACGAAATAGTTATGTGTTTTACCTCTGGAATATACTGTCACATCCAGTATGATAGTTTATTACTGAAGTTGATAACATTCTGTACTACTGGATGCATTGCTATATCAGGCTTTACATTATATTGTACAACTGCGTTCATTTTTGTATTTATTTATACTCACTTTAATGACTCCTGGATCTTACTGAAAACTAGATCTGTCTTGTGTATTAAGTGGGTGTGCATTTGCAAGTGCATACAAACATCCTGGATATATTAAATGCTTGAGCAATGTAGTGGTGGATGGTGAATGCAGACTTGTATTTATAGTTTATTCTGCATGACGTCTTGACTTTATACTGTATAATAAAAGTTGCATCTTTCCAGTGTTAGAAAAAAGTACATTTTCTTAACCTTGGCACAGTGCCCGGAGACAATGTAACTGTGGGAAGAATATATGTAAAAGGTATGCCTCACATGAAAAAATTAAAAACGGCTACTTTAACAACAAAAGCTGTACACCTGTAGCATATCAAAGACCACTTTGGTTATTTTTATGATACTGAAACATCAGTTTTCAGGTTTTCTGTGAATCATATTTATTTATAGTATCTATTTTCCCATTGTTTTGATTCATTTAAGTTTAATTTACATGCTGTATTGTTCTCTTCCTGACATATAATTACCCAGCCTGCCCTGCCACTGTATACAATATCCTTTATGAGCAAGAAGAATACAACAGTGATAGACGGTGTCCACAGGATCGCACAGACAGAAGCTACTGTTGCTGGAGATTTCGGTACGTCTGTTAAATGAAGTCCATTGACTCCAGCCACACCAATGATGAGGGTCACCCTGGATAACTTAAAATGAGTGCGCTTCATTTATCCGGTAATTGAACCTTCAAACAAGGCTGAAGAAATAATACCCAGCCCAGGAAGAAACAAATGTCCATAGTTGGAATCGTATGTTAATTCCTAAAATGATATGCAAATGAGGAGCATTATGGTAATGAACCAACTGTGAATACAAATAAGGGTAAACAATTTGGCAAAGCGATTCAGAAACTTGTACAAAATTGCTCAATGAGTGGGCACCACTTAGGTTTATAGGTAGGTACTTGGCTATCTGCCCAAAGGCATTTATAAGCCTAGCCAGAATGTGTTGGCTTTCGCCGCCCTCTTAGATTAGTTCCCTGTTCCTTTGTCCAGCAGAGCCAGTGAAGTGATCCCCGGGGTAAACTTTCTGTTTCCCATCCACTCGTCAAGGTTTCTCTTGAAGAGTGTTAGCGAGGAGCTCTGCCTAATGTAGATTGGAATCTTGTTCCAAAGCATGGGAACTCTCTGGGACAGGAATCTGTCCCTCCAGTACGTCCTATTATTGTTGTGGTGAGGTTTAGATCCCTAGAGCGTGTGGCTCGAGGGGATAAGGTTTTCTTTAGGTGGAGCATGTCCATCAATTCTGGGTTGGACATGGCCTTGTATGCCAGGCAGAGATCACATCTGAGTAGGCGGTATGATACAGAGTACAGCTGGAGTTTCTTCAGTCGAGCAGCATAGGGCATCTGCTTGAGGCCAGTGATCCTCTTGGTGAGGTACTTCTGTGGTCTTTCCAGCTGTTGCAGGTGTCTTGTAAGGTACATCCCAAATGGGGCATTGTACTCTATGATGGGTCTGATGAGTGATGAGTAGAGGGGCACAATGACCTCTTTTGATCTGGATGCGAACCCTTTTATGATTAGGTGGGCCACACAGAAGGATTTTCTAACCACTTTGGCAATGTGACTATCAAAGGAGAGATTACTATCTACTTGGGTCCCCAGATCCCTTATTACGTTTTCTGTATTTAGGGGACTACCACCTAAGTGGTAGCTTGTGGGTACTTTGTTTTTTCCAAAGGGGATGACTATGCACTTTTTGGCATTTAGCTTGAGGCCATGATTTTGACACCAGGTATCCGTCTTAGTGAGACCCTTTTGGAGGATGTCTGTGTCAGCCAGAGAGTCAATTATAGCCCCCTAGTTTACAGTTGTCTGGGAACTTGGTCAGCTATAGTCCTCCTGTGATTGCCTGTACCTCTGGGAAGTATATGCCGAACAGGAGGGGTCCTAGGACTGAGCCCTGGGGAATGCCACTTGTAACCGGTTTAGAGTCGGACCTAGCTCCAGCAACTCTCACCATGTGGGTTCTGTCCCTGAGCCAGTTGGTAACCCACCTTGTGACATAGGGGTTTATGTTCAGGCTGGTGAGTTTGTCTATAATACCAGAATGGGGAATTGTGTCAAAAGCCTTTCCGAGGTCTAGGTAGGCTGTGTGTACCACCTTTCCCTCATCTATAGCCTTGGTAACTGTCTCAAAGAAGTCCACCAGGTTTAGGAGGCATGATCTGCCCTTAACAAAGCTGAACTGGGTAGGGTCCAGTGTTTGGAGGTTCCCAATGTCTCTGTTAAGCCTTGCAGACTAAGCTAGTCAGGCTTATAAGGCGATAGTTCCCGGGGTCTGTTGTGGCTCCACCTTTGTGGGGTGGAATAACCGTTTTTGTGCACCACTCTATGGGTTCATAGCCTGTGGTGAGGCTGAGTGTGAACAGTGTGTTTAGGTGAGGGGTTAGTTTGCCTTTGAGCTCATGTAGGACGCAGCCTGGGACACCGTCTGGTCTCAGTGATGCTGTGGCTTTGGCTTTGGAGAGGACTCTCTTAACCTGAGTGTCTGTGATTTCAGGGGCTCTACATTCTTCTGGTATGGTTATGGGCCCTTTAGGGGGTGAAGTTTGAAATGTACCTGTTTGCCAGGATGTTGGCGATATCGGTCGGTTCAGTGTATTTTGTGCCATTCTGCACTAATTCCGAGCAGATCTGAGCATTGCCACTTAGATTCTTGATATAGCTAAAGAATGCCTTGTGGTTACTTTGGAGTCCTTGGCAATTTTTCTTTGGAAGCTTGCCTTGGATGATTTTATGAGGGATCGTAGTTTCTTGCTGATATTGATCAGGGATGTCTTCCCTCCTTGGGATTTTACTCTCTTCTGTACTAGTTTCCTCCTTCTATTGTATAGCTTGTTTATGGCAGGGGTCTACCAGACTGGTTTCTTTTTCTTGGAGGAGTGAGTCTTGGTTTTGCTTGGGATACAATCCATGCATTCTTGTAGGTGCCCATAGAATGCATTAGTAAAGGATTTTGCAGCTTGGACAGTGTTATCCTTTAGCATGGGGCTGTGAAATTTTCCACCTCTGTCTTAAGTAACGTGAAGTTTGCTTTTGAAAAGTTTTTCACAATGGTTTCCTTGATCGAGGGTTGGGGGGGATGTGGATATCCAAAGTGATTTGTTTATGGTCATATCTAACCAGCGAGGGGTTGACCTCCAGTGTGGAACACTGGTCTCCCATGCTAGTGATGACCAGGTCCAATATATTGTCACCTCTGGTGGGAGTATTAAGCAGTTGATCCAGGGTGTTTGAGTTTATAAATTCTAGGAAATGTTGGGCAAGGGAGTTAGTACTTGAGTAGTTCTCCCAGTTAATGTTTGGGTAATTGAAATCACCCAATATTAGTGTGTTTGGTAGGACCTTAATGTTTCCCAGTATTTCCAGAAACGTGGAATGGGGGTCCTGGGACATGGTGGGTGATTTGCTTGAGTTTTATACACTATGATTTCCTATTAAACAGGGAAACAGAGAAGACTGCATTGAAATGGTAGAAAAACCAGCCATTATAGCCACGTAGTACGTGTTGGAGCTGATAGCCACATAGTACGTGTTGGAGCTGATAGCCACATAGTACGTGTTGGAGCTCATAGCTACATAGTACATGTTAGAGCTCTTAGCTGCATAGTACATGTTGAAGCTCATAGCCGCGTTGTACATGTTGGAGCTCATAGCCGCGTAGTACATGTTGGAGCTCATAGCCGCATAGTACATGTTGGAGCTCATAGCCATGTAGTACGTGTTGGAGCTCATAGCCACGTAGTATGTGTTGGAGCTTATAGCTGCATAGTACCTGTTAGAGCTCATAGCCATATAGTAGGTGCTGGAGCTCAGTGCCACAACTGACACTCCATCACTCTCTGCTGCCATAGAAGGCAACAACCACCCTTGCATACCATAATTCCCATTAAAGAGAAGTAATTGATGGCTATTATTTGGACAAAAACACCATTCAGCTGCTGGTAGATATGATGACATCAGATGGAATTTCATGGGATGTGTGGAATACTGTTCCTTTTGGGCTATAAAGCATGTGTAGCTTTGACAATTCTTGTTACAGCATTCTATCAATGACCCGCCAGGGGATGCAGTGGGTGTACCACAGAGAGAAATGTTCATGGGTGCTGTATCATTTCCCTGATGTCATTCTGCACACTAGGAGAATATGTAGTTTGTGAGGCCCACAAAGGAGAGAAACAACTGTATGAAATACTCATTTCCCGGAGGCTATAGAAGCCATTGACTGCACATACATTGCTATCAAGGTCTTACCTTCTTCACTTGGACAAAGGATGCAGCAGCCATAAGCATTTCTGCTCCACCAACTACCTGGTATGCAACACAGAGGATGTCATGTGATGTGTGTTTGTGTGCCATCCGGGTAGCGCCTGTGATTCCTACATCTTGCATATATCCAATCTATAGCACTACATGGTGTTGGCTGAAATCACATAAGGGCATCTTATTGGTCATTCTGGATATGCCCTAGAGCTTTGGCTTACGGAATAGATATAGACCCCATAGGACATGGCTGAGATGCAATACAATGCTGCACAGTTACAAACCAAAAACATCACCAGTTGTACATCTGAACTGGTTAAGTCTCATTACCTCTGCCTGGATTCCCCTGACAGCATGCTGCAGTATGCTAGAGAGACCTGCTGGGGGGTTGCCATTGAAGGAACATTAAGACTGGAGACAGCAACAGAGGATATAGTGGTTGAGGAGCCATTGGAAGAACCTGCTTCAGAAGATGATCATGATAGACATAGTTGGATGCAGTGTATTGTAGCAGCACCTACATCCTGCATCTACTTTTAGAGAAAGAATGAAAGTGTTAAGCATTCTTGAACTCATGACACAGACATACCACTAAAATATGTTACTGAAATGTAATACCAGTGTGGTGCATCCTCAACTTAGATGTGGGATGGTGCATCTAGTTTGGCATTCCCATCTAGCCGTCTGCAAGCCTTCAAGGTCATTTTGTTCATATGGGGGCAGAGACAAAGAAACTCCTTAATGGTAATGAGGGTGGTTTTCATTGGTAGACCCTCCACCGAAACCTGTGGCCATCCTGTATCATGTAGTGTCATAACCCTTCTGGCAGCCATGCAAGATTATATTGGTTATCCAGTGACAGACCCGAAGGACTGTCTTGTTACCACCAGCAGCAGCACCTCTGATACCAGCTCATGCTACACACCTGTATAGGAGGCCCAACCACTGTTAACTGATTCTGGTATCTCTCATCTGTGTTCACAGAGGGCCTGCATTAGCACTTCTATCTCTGCCTGGGAGAACCCCTCCAGGAACATCCTCTCCTTAGCTGCCATTCACCTGAAAATATGAAATACAATGGTTAGTATGCAGACACATCCTTTGTGCAGCAGCAGCTAAAATGTTCACACATCCATATGACAGCTGTTCCATCATAAGATGTGATGCCTGCCATGCCCCAGTATCACAAGACAGGTCCCCATATGCTGGTCCAGTTGTGCAGTGTGAGGATGGAGTCTCTTACAATGTGCACCCTGTTAGCTGCCTATGGATACATGTGCCCAACACAGCACAGTCATGTGCTCCACATGTTCGTCTGTACCCATTATGTCTTAACCCATTTTCTGTTCATACTTTACCTTGAACACTACATTATGTAACTGATGAACACATGCAGACAGTGTGCATTGCAATACAGCCTTCTCCCTCTCTGTGTTGCACATGAGCTTGTAGAGCACCTCACACAGATCCAGAACCAATACTTAGTGGGCTACTGGTTCTGCGGTTCTATTCTTAACCATCCATGATTGTACCCCTTCTTGTACTCCTAACACACCGGTCCATCAATTGTAACCATAATAACAGTAGCCTCTCTTCAGCACTCTTTATAGATTTATCTAAAGTGTTCGATATGGTAAACCATTCCCTACTCATAAAGACCCTCAAATCCCTCTCTCTAGACAACAAGGCTATCCTCTGGTTTAAGTCCTATCTTAACAACAGGCAGTTCTCTCGGACAATAAGCTATCCTCCCACCTGCCCATCTCCCTTGGAGTCCCTCAGGGCACCATTCTAGGACTTCTTCTTTTCTCTTTGTTTATCAATGACCTTCATGCTGCAATCCCTCAGGCCACCTGTATACAATATGCTGACGATTCTACACTCATATGTACTGCCAAAACTTCATCTGAACTTCATGCTCTAACCCAGAAAGTATTTAGCACAGTAGAGGCTTGGTTCTTGAAATGCTACCTCCTGCTGAACGCTAAAAAAAACAAGCTCTTGCTTTTCACTCCTAACGCTAAGTCCTCTCCCATAGATTTCTCAATTAAATCCAATAATGGCACCCTTATATCCCCAGACTCCACCACCAAACTGCTAGGAATCACAATCGATAACAATCTCACCTTTGATAACCATAGCAATAAGACCATTAAAACAGTAAATAGAAAAATAGGCTGCTTATATAGAATAAAACCCTTCTCAACTCCATCATCCAGAATTAGAATTGCTCATTCCCATTTAATCTCATCTCTTCTGTATGCTTCACCCATATATATAGTAACCTAAAACAAGCTAATCTTGTCAAACTATCAACTCCTATAATAAAATAGTCAGATTTGCCACTGGGAACCCTTTTAGAACTCACCATTGTCAGAACCCTACAATAACTAGAATGGCTAGAACTAAAAAACATTTTGACATATTCCCAACTAACCATTGTTCATAAGATATTTTACCAACCGAACAATACCCCTATACTTTCAAACCTTATTACGCCATACAGGAATCTCAACTCCTTACGATCTTCCGGTAAACTTCTTGCTAGCATAAGCTATCTAATAACCTGGCAGGTGACTCCTTGTTCACCAATACTGCTGGAAAAAACTGGAATACACTGCCACAGGATATAACTCTACTTCCCTCGCTGCCGCTCTTTAAACAAAGGCTCAAGAAATACCTGAAGACACACTGGTTATGCCCCTGTAGCAACCCTGACTAATCCACTGATTTCTCTACTTCTATCACCACCCTGTATCCTCTCACTAATCTATTATACTACAGCCCTATGGAAGTAGTTACGATCTCTAGTAATTTACATAAGTCATGTCATGAATGTTATTATCACTTGTTCTGTACATTTCACCACTGATAACATACTGTAAAGTGACCTATCTTTCTTGTACAAATTTTGGAAAGTAATGTAATCATTCCTCTGAATTAGCTGATTTAGTATCTCTGCTTCTTGGTAGAATTGTTCTATGATATATATGTGTTACACAATCACATGTAATATTTTATTGTAGGTAAATTGTTTTTCTTTACTGTATCTCTGTGTTACTACTGGAGCTTTTTTCCCCGGGCCTCCACTGAAAATGGACATATATCCAGCTGGACTAGCCCGGTTAACAAATGTAAAATAAATTTATCGAGTTAATCTCACAGTTTGACTGTTGCCTGGGTCTCATTAACTCATTATATGTTGCACCTTCCCAAATCTCTAAATCACTGTAGTTATGTAATCTAGAGCTCCAAAATTGTATGGTGGTGCCCCCTACCCTTTCAGCTGTAGATATAGAGCGACCTCCCTCCAACAATAACAAGAGACTAGTTCTGTTACCCAGCCGGTCTTCTCATTTTACACTGTTTTGTTAGTTACCCCAGGAGCTGTGCAAACATTCCTACCATGTTTGACTGGACGTATAATCCACTAGTAGCTCTGCTAACTAGTTCACCCAAATTCTACAACACAATAAGTAATGCAATGGCTGCAGCAGTTTTTATCACCCAGTTTCAAGCCTGGTAGTGTGGCATTTTATGCTGCTGAGGCAACTAAGGGTAAATGTTTCTGATTATCACATCTAGTGCCCTGTATACCAGCCCTAGGTGGTGCAGTCTGACTTTGTTCTGCTCATGAACATGCACAGATGGCTATGAAGTGCTGTGTGCATTAGTGGCCAAGTCTGTGACCTCTAGTGTGCCATGGGGGTTATGCTCCCTGCCACAAATATGGACACTAATATGAGTTGTGCAGGACCTCTGTGTTTAAGCAATAGCATTACCCCCACATCACCCTGGCCTGCTGTTTGGGCATGCTTAAATATATAGCAGAACTGGGCTTCATTGATGCATGTCACATGGTACCTGCAAAGTGCAATAATGCAAATCTGCTAAAATTGTCCACTATATTACAGAGACATGGTTAAGGGCTTGTGAGGGTGCTGAGTGTGGAAGTCTCCTTTGTGTTGCAGGAAGTACTTCCTGCCTAGAGGTCAGTAGGAGTGGCTGCTTGGAGAATCATAAGAGGGCCCACAGTACAATGTTAATATCTGTCACTGTGTTGGCAGGGTGGAAAGTGATGTTAGAGCATCTCCTTCCTGGGTAAGAAATGCCAGCATTGATGCAATAATTACAGCACTGTGACATTCTTAAACAATGGAAAGAGGTTATTAAGGGGAGTGAACCAGAGTTCTGTAGTAAGTATTGACAGGTTACGTCTGTGTAGGTAAGCATACATTTTCAGCCATATGCAGAAGTTGAAGGTCATAGGCATCTTTGTTCTCTATTCGCCTTGTAAGATAAAGGATAATAAGCTGATTTACTAGAAGTGCCAAGCAAGACTGTCCAGGTGTAGGGGTATACATTTATACAGTGATGTCAGAGCTGGATGTTTATAGATTCTTGCCTCATTGTATGTTTTTATATTGCTGCTAACTAATTTATCCATTGCATACAGCTGGCATCTGCATAATGTGCCACATAACAAAGTGACGTTTTCTGAGATCCATACTACCTAAAGCAGGTATGGTGATGGTAACTGAGCATTACATATGTCACACGTCATGCATTATTTACTTCAGACCAGATTGTTTGCATTCTTAGTGTCACGTCCATGGCCTTTCCCCTGACTTTAATACACTGTGCCTTGTTCACTCTGTCATGACTGACTTTTGCACTGAGCATTCAAAGTCTTCTGCCAGGACCAGTTGCACATGACATATTATGGGGTATTCATCTGGCAGGCTGTTGGTTGATGACTAAAGTTGTGTGTCCTATGTTATGGTACATTAATGCCACTGGACATTGCAGGTTTCTGTAGATTCTATTTGGATATTTGTGCCTGTGTCTGTCACAGTCACCACTGTGCCATATAATGCACTATTGTAAACACCTTTGTGATCAACCTCCATAGTCTGAAGTGTATATCAGCGCAGTTTCCTTGGCCCTTGTGGTCACTGTTTGCAGCTCATGTCCTGGTCACAGGCCATACATGGTAGGGACTGGTTAAGTAACATAGATTCTTAGGAGATTACTAGACTATTCACCCAGAAGTCATTTTAAGCCTAGCTGTTCCATTCCTGTGTAATACCATAGAAATTCAGAAATGCTAGTCAATAACCAGCATTGCATTTAGTGATGGCTGCCCATGTCCAGGAGGGTTGTGGGCACTATCCCCAGTAAGAATTTACATTGCCCCATCCACTCATCTAGATTCCGCTTGAACAGTGTCATAGAGGTGCTCTGTTTTGCATGAATTGGTAGCCTGTTCCAAAGATGTGGCAGTTGCTGGGAGATAAATCTGTCCCTCCAGCATGTCATATTTAAGTCACAGGCCATATTTAGGCCCTTGGAATGGGTAGCCCTAGTCCTGTTTGATTTATGGATATGCAGCAAGTTCATTAGGTTTGGGTCTTGGATTGCACTGTAGGCTAGGCATAAGCCTCCCCTAAGAAGTCTATATGACACGGAGTAAAGTGACAGAAACTTTAGTTGTTCTGTGCAAGGCACATGCTGGAGCCTCTTGATCTTCTTTGTTAGATGACATTTCTCTAATTGCTGCAGGTGCCTAGTATGCTGCATGCCAGATGGGACATTATACTCAACTATGGGATGGTTAAGTGACACGTATACGGGGGTTATATCTTTTTTTGTTCTGAACGTGATGCCCTTACTAATCGTGTGCGATATAGAAAGCTTTCCTTACTACAGTAGACACATGGTGGTCGCAGTTAAAGTCGCAGTCTTGTGATCCCAGGCCCCTTACCACTTCATGGGCACTTTGGGTATTGTTATTGATTTGATAATGTGAGGGGACGTTGTGCTGAAGGGATTGATGATGCATTTCTTTGCATTTAGTTTGAGACCGTGACTAATACACCAGTTGTTCATATGCGTGAGACCCTCCTGGAGTATACTGACGTCATGTGGGGATTCAATTATTGCACCTAGTTTGTAGTAATCTGCAAACTTGGTTAGCCACAACCCTTTAGTTTTGACCTGAACTTCTGAGAAGTATATACCAAACAAGGGGGCACAGCACTGTCCCCTGTGGCACCCCACTGATAACAAGTCTGCTGATTGATGTGGAGTCACTTAATTTGATAATGTGTGCTCAGTTTGTGAGCCAGTTGGCAACCCATCTTACAACAGATGGGCTTACATTTAGTTTCCTAAGTTTATCGGTAATGCCTGAATGTGGGATTGTATCAAAAGCCTTTGCCAGGTCAAGGTATGCTGTGTGCACAGGTTTGCTCTCATCAATGGCTGTGGTCACATTTTCAAACAAATCCACCAGATTTAACAGGCAGGATCTGCCCTTCATGAAGAAGCCGAATTGGATAAGATCCAGGGTTTAGAGGTCAGCTATGTCTTTATTTATGAGGTCCATAATGACATGTTCCATGGCCTTATAGATGAGGTTGGTCAGGCTTATGGGTCTGTAATTCCCCAGGTCTGTGGTTAGGCCACATTTGTGTAGTGGAATAACTGTTGCTGTTCTCCATTCTGTAGGAACAAAGCCTGTGGTTAGGCTATGATTGAAAAGAACACTTAGTGGTGATGCTAGTTCATGTTTTTAGCCCCTTTAGAAGACAGCTTGGGATGTCATCTAGTCCCGTAGAGTCTATGTTTTGCCTTGGACAAGGCTTTCAGGACCTGCTCTTCAGATATATGAGGTGGGGGGGGGGTTTGTGGGAAGGTTTGTTGTAAGTTAATAGGGGACAAGGGAGTGACATTTTCACCAAACCTATCCAATAGCAGGTTTGCTTTCTTTGTGAGGTCAGTGTGTGCAAAACCGTTGGCCATTAGTTCTGCACATGCTTGGGTCCTACCGTTTAGGTTATGTACTTAGCTGTAAAAGGCCTTATGGTTATCCTTGGCTATACTTGCTAAGCTTCTCTCAAAGGAACCCTCGGATGATTTGACTAGTTGTCTTATTTGCCTGTTGAGGCTGAGGAGGGTGCTTTTCCATTGTTGGGGCCTTGTCTTTGTTTTCTTGGACAACAATGTTTTGCATTTATTATAAAGTTTGTTGAGGCTGGATGTCCACCATGGCAGCTTGTTTTAACTTGGGCTCTAGGTTTGATTCTTTCTGGTACGGCCGAGTTTATACACTTATGCAAGTGATTGTACAGTGCTTTAGTGTAAGCTTTGGTGTCGTTGCCACTTCCAGCCTGGGGTGGGGGCTTGGAATGCACTTATACCTTCACCTAGGAGGATATAGTTTGCCTTGGTGAAGTTTTTAGTCTGATTTCATCCTATGCGAGTTCTGGTGTTAGTGCCAGCTGAAAGGTGACTGATTTGTGATCAGTTTTAACTAATAAGGGTCTGACAATCGTGGCAGTCCATCTATTTGACATGTTGGTGAGTACCACATCCAGAATGTGTGTTCCCCTTGTCAGTGTATGGACAGTTTATTCCAGGGCATTTAAATTAAAGTCAAGGAACTTTTGCACTAGTGAGTTAGGGCTAGTGTAGGTTTCCCAGATGATGGGATAATTGAAATCCCCAATGACCAGTGTGTTTGGTGAAATTTTGATTGTCCTCAGTTTGGTCAAGTAGCCTTCGTGGGGGTCATGACCCATAAAGGGGAATCTATAACTGGCTCTGAGTTGAATGGGGGGGGGGGTGGTCTTACCCACCATAACTTGGACCTGGAGTAACTCCGTGGAGTTGTCCAGTCTAACTAGACGGGAGGTGAATTTCATTCTAATATAGATTGAAACACCTCCTCCTTTGGTTTTCACATGTTTATTTTGTGGTCTAAAGGTATGGAGGGCATTGTAGCCTGTCAAGGCTGGGGTACTGTTTGAAGCCTTGAACCAGGTTTCTGTGACTGCACAGACATTTACATCTTCTAGTGATAGAATTGCTTCCGGGGACTGCAGTTTTTAGTTTATTTTATTTATTTATTTTATTTGCAGTTTGTTTTCCAGGATAGTCCATTGGGCTACAAGGAGCCTATTTTCAATGGAGTCCTGGGGAGAAGAGCTCCAGAGAAATACAAATACATAGTACAGAAACAGCGCAAATCCATAATATACATTTCAATTAAATGTTAAATACATATTTTGTATGGTACAAACCCATATTGCACAATTCACATAGATGTTACATAATACAGAAATAAAAAATGATTTTCATTAGGAAAATTAATCCGGTTAATTCAGGAAGTAGTTTTTTTTCTTTTTTTTAGGGAATTACAATGATGTATTTTTTTGTCGTTGGTCGAATATGTTCCAAGGGATGTAAAACTTTAGGAGGTAGTGACAGGCAACAAAGTTTGGAAAGTTAGGAAGAAAGTAGAATTAGGTTGGATGAGAGCAAGAGCATTTCCATTGTGAAGTAAGGTGCGAGTGCAGTGAGGTTTTAAACAAGGAGACACTGCTGGTGGTGCGGATAGGAGAAGGGAGAGAGTTCCAGAGGTGTGCAATAGAGAAGGACATCAATTGATTCCCAGCAGGATGTGTTGGTTTATGCAATTTAATTAGGTTTTGGATCTTAGGAGTCTAACTGGTTTATGCATTTCAAAGGTATTTGATAGGGAGGGGCAGAGAGACAGGTTATGAATGAGTTTGTGTGCTTGGATGAGCTGGGTATATGTGAGGAAGTTTGGTAATTCTAGCCAAATTAGTTGCTGAAGGGAATTGCAGTGGTGGGAAGATGCTCTATGACCTGCTGCAAATTTGGATATTTTGTTATAACAAGATGAGAATTTTGTTTTGAGGGAAGATTGTAGGCTGGTCAGGATAGATGCATCATATAAAAGGGATGGGATGAGGTATGTATTAGCTAATGTAATCCTGGTGGTGGGAGAGATAAAGCGACTGTGGCGGTAAAGTATACCTAATTTTTTATGTTTTTTTTTTTTTTATATTTGCTTGTAGATGCTTATCAAATTTTAGTTGATTGTCAATGTTCCTAGTAATTTTGCATCAGACTAGTTCTAGGGGGGGTATTATTATTGCTGGTAATTATGAAGGATTGTTGGTCTAGGGAAAAGGTTTTGGATGCATTGAATAACATACATTTTGTTTTGGTTGCATTAAGGGGCTAGATGGTTGTTGAGCATCCACTGTTCAGTGGAAGAGAAGGCGGCTTGTGTTAGATTTTCAAGAGTTGTGACGGAAGGGGAGGAACAGATTATAGTAGAATCATTGACATATTGGATGAGACTGGAGTTAGGAATGGCTTTAAAGGAATCATTTATGAATATGTTGAATAGTAGGGGGCCTAGAATGGAACCTTGGGGGATGCCTGTGGATGTATTAAGGAAGCTTTTTTCCATTTAACTGCTTGTTGCCTGTTTGTGAGATCACTTGAGAACCACTGGGTAGAGGAAGGGGATAGGTTAAGTTTAGAGAGTTTGGTAAGAAGGAGGTTGTGGGAAATAGTGTCAAATGCCTTAGAGAGGTCGAGGAAAAGAGTGGATACAAAGTGGCCAGAGTCGCAGGCTTTGTTGATTGTGTCTAGGAAGGAGAGGAGGGCAGTGGAGGTACTATGACCTGGTCTAAAGCCATGTTGTGTGGGGGTAAGAAGCTGATTATTGATGAGGTAGGTTAAGAGATGTTGGTGTGCACACTTTTCAAGTAGCTTAGAAATAGGGGATAGGATGGTGATAAGCTGAAAGTTTGGGATGTCATTATTATTGCCACCTTTATGGAGAGGTAGCTAAGGTGTTTTTGGTTAACCAGGGTTCGGGGTTACTTTTTATACATTTTGTTTTTAGAGGGTCAAAGGAGTTGAGCAGGTTTGTGAAAGTAGAGTTAAAGTAGGAGAGAGCATTATCTAGGGGAAGAGTCTTTAATGGGTTCCAGTTTGTGCTTTTTAGTGCATTTGAGAAGGTTTCAGCATTGAAAATCTTTAGGCAACGAGTGGAAATATAGGTGTAAGTTAGTTGTATAGAAGAGGGGAGACGGTGGGCAAAAGTAGGGAAATGGTCATCTAGTGAGTCTGGGAGAATACCACTATCAGAGATATAGTGAGGATGGGATACTAGAATCCAGTCTATTGTAGTTCCAGTGATGGAGTTCTTGGAAGGCCTTTTAGTGGAATTGATTAGTTGTGTAAAGTTATATAAGTTAATATTGAGTAAGTTAGTGGGGGATTGAATTGTGGCCCAGTTTATGTTCATGTCCCCCAGGATTATGGTTTAACGAGTAATGTTGGTAAAGTCCCGGGAGAGAATATCTTCAAGGGATGAGATATTGTCACCAGGGAGAATATAGAGGGAGAGAACAAATATGAGTTTATGCTTGTTTAGGTGGAGTAGGGCTGCTTTATTTCTACCTTGCCAAATTTGGGAAAGGGTTTGGTATAGGGGGTGACTAAGAGGGATGCTGAGTAAGGGAGTGCTACACCACCTCCCTTTTTTTGTGTTTTGTAATTCCTTAACATGCAGTAGTTCAGGTTTAAGCTCCTAGCATTTATCGGCATGACCCTTATTTTGTTCTTAGTGGTTAATTCCATGTTGGAAATGTTGTTTTTGAGACCATGCCTAAAAAGGGCACTATGCGGGGAGGCAAGAGCCTTTGCCAGCAGCTGAAAACCTAGAGTTGCCAGGTGCAAACTGTCTCTGGCAAAGCAGCAAGGTTTGGCAACCATGGCTTCCCAGGCTGACAGGAACTGGATCCCCTTTGAATGACACTAACAACTGAGCCAATTATTGAAATCAATCATGTTTTGTTTATACTATGGCATGATTCTAGGTGAGGGTAGTATGCTGTTCAAGGCTAGGGGCATAACAGCCCAGATACACATACTCAGAGAACTCAGCCATGTCTCTCTTCATATAGTCCAGTGAGGTACATATCAGGTCATTCACACCAACATGAACTTTGACAGTCATAATTGTACTTTTTGCTGAGAGACCTGAGTGCAAGTGTGATGGGATGAATCCTGGCACTGGACAGGCAGCTGACCCTGATTTTCTCCTGGTGAGTGGGACATCCATGTGCCTCACTGCTGAGTTTCCAATGACAAGAAAATGTTTTTCAGTATTACTCCTTACTGGCTTAGTGGGTGAGACACTAGTGCTGCTGTGTGTGTCATGGGTGCTGCGGGTACTGTGTTAGTTATAGCAGTCTTGTGTTTTGGTGGTATCTGGTGTTTCAGTAAGTTTTTCAAGAGAATCTCTGCATATGTGGATATACATGCTTGATGCGTACCATGTTTATGAGTAGTGATATGTGTATGATTAGTGTTACTATGAATATGTAGTGGTGGGTGAGGTGACAACCTTCTCTGCGTTACTGTTTTGAGGGAGATAGCATGGATTCCAGATTCTTTGTGAAAATACAGCTCTCTTCCTTTGTACTAGTGTGTGGTAGTAGAGGGTTGTCTGTGTACATGAGGAAATTGCTACACTGCCTCGAGAGATCCAAGTCAACTAGGATGGCAGGAGAAACAAGGGTCGTCCAACAGTCCATAATGCTAAGTTGAAGACTGTTGTCACTAGGGGGTGGCTATTCAGAATCAATCACGGAGGAGCTCAGTAAATGGATATTTCTGCCTGGGTTTTAGGGAAAATGTGTTGTTTAACTGTCTGGCTTTGGCACACAACTGATGCGCAAACAAGCAGAAACTGCTCAAATGCAGGGCCTAAAAACTTAAAAAAATAAATAAATAAAAAAATAAAAACTTTAAAAAGTTTCAAAAGAACCAATGTGGATGCTTATTCCAAGGCCTATATTGGCCTCCCTTTACCAGTCAGGTCCCAATCAACACAGTTCTCTGACAAAATTGCAAATAGGCCCCTTCCAATCCAAGATGGCCTGGAAAACATGCTCAGAACAAATAAACCACTAAAAACAGTTCCAGAAGCAGCAAGCCTGTATATGGACTATGCTACAGCTACTAGCTACCCTAGTTTCAGTGGGAAACACTTGAGAATGTATAAAACAGCAGAAAAGTAGCAGTGAGACACTAAAAAAGCATTTAAAACAGCAGAAAATCAGTACGGAGGCTCTAAAGAATGTTTTAAACAGTTAACAGATCAGTTATTTAAACACCGCTTGGCAGGAAAACCAGAACATGCAGAGCAGATAGCTTAAAACAGTAAGAAATACCAGAAAATACTTAGTGAAACTAACAAAAAAGGTTTGTAAACAGTGAAGACAGTAATGACATTTGATTTAACAGACACCGTAAAGCAGACAATTGCAATACAACAGTGTAGTTTAATATACAGTCAATAAATACAGTATCATAGTAGTTGGCAGGCAATAAAAAAGTGCAATAAATAGTATAAAGAAGCCAAAAAAGCAACTTATGTTTTTTGGAAGGTCAGAATCATCTGATCATTTGGTATGTCAGCTCAGATTTGTGGCTGGTAGCCCATCTCCGTACAAACAAGCAGAAACCTGCTCAAATGCAGGGCCTAAATGCCAGAAGGTAAAAACTTGAAAACATTTTAAAAAGATTCAAAAGGACCAATGAGGATGAAGCCCTAGACTGGCCTCCCTTTACCAGACATGTCCCAGTCAGCATAATTCTCACACAAAAGTGCAGATAGGTCCCTTCTAATCTAAGATGGCCTGGAAAACATGCTCAGAACAAACAAACCACTGCAAACAGTTCCAAAAACAGCAAGCCTGTATCTGGACTATGGTACAGCTAATAGCTACCCTAGTTTCAGTGGGAAACACTAGAAAATGTTTATTCCTAAACCTTGTGGCAAACATCCTGCTGTATCCCCTGTTTCTCTAGTCTGTGTATTGTATACTAAAAAAGTTTTCCCTTGCTTACCAGCTATTTATTGCAGACGTCTGCATTAGGGCAAAATAGCATTGGCCTTACCAGACTCTAAGTTAGCTGGAGAATAAGTAGTGGAGAATAGCAATATAACATGGTGAATTCAATACCATGTGAAGGTTAATATTCTATACATACAGGCTACAAATTGATGAAATATGACAGTAGACAATACTAAAGCTGAACAAAGGACAAATAAGCTCCACATTACTTAATCCTGATAACTCTTATCCCTTCTATTTGAAAACAAACTCATATAATACCTCTCCAATAAATGTTAGCACTTCTATCTGAAAGCAAACGCTTGTAACACAAACCCAAAACACATGGAGATAGATTTTGTTTTGTCATTTGTCTACAAGAACAGTCTGTATCATACGCGGCATACCTAGTACCATGCTCCTCACATTTGGAGAAATTAATGTTTTAGTTATTTTTGCACAAAAGTTGGCAGGTTAGAATAAGTTATCATATAAAATGGTAGTATATTCCACGACAAAGAAAAATATGCAGTGCAAGCAATATATATATACATTTTTAACAAAGCAGAGCTACTTGTATAGATATTCAGAACTGGCAAAGTAAAACCAACAGGGTTAATAGTCTGTGTGAAAGCACCACATATGTGTATATTGAATACTGTTTGCATGGCTACGGATAAATAACCAACAATAGTTCATACAGTGAAGCATTACAACTGTCACCTAAGCTCAGAAAATATGAACAAAAATTCTTCCAAGGCTGACGAAAATTAAATGTGAATTTCAGTCCTGTAGTCATGGTACTAAAACACTCACACATGCACATATACATGTGTGTGTATATATATATATATATATATATATATATATATATATATATATATATATATATATATATATATATATATATATATGTGTGTGTGTTTGTGTGTATTTTACTGTCTAATTCATATAATGTCGCTCACTCAAAATTATGATACGAGTACAGTAAAGAGAAAATGGATGCATATGGGGATCCCCTCTAGTGTAGAAGGCGATAAATTAGGAGTATTACAAAAAGGGGTACCTATAGATGTCAGTTATATTACTGATTACTTCATCTGTAATCTGCAGCTCCTCTGATAGAGCAGAGACTGTTATCTTCAAGAACATTACACGTTCAGCCGCAAAGTATGATCATCGCCATTCAGTGAAAGAAATAAAAAAACAGTGAGTATTCAGAAAGAGGAATACTATGTGGATAGAGATGCACTTACAATCAACACTGAATATTTGATTGATGCATACAAATGTTTGAATGTCCCATAGACCCTGGGGGGATAGTAAGGCCCCTTTAGTAGATGAAGTACCTAATATCAACCTCAACAAGAATTAACAAATGCAAACAATTGTTGTGACATTATCAACCTGTGTTCCACATGTTTGTCTATCAGACAATTGTTGTGACATTATCAACATGTGTTCCACATGTTTGTCTATCAGACAATTGTTGTGACATTATCAACATGTGTTCCACATGCTTTCCTATCAGATAGGATGACCAAAGAACTATTGTCAAGTATTTACAAGCAATTACAATATATATAATAATTGCACTATGGAGGCTGGAAATAGAATTAATGTAGAGCAACGTGTTGTTATGCAAGTAACTGTCAATATTCATGTATTTGCAAAATGTTGAAAGCTAGAACAAGTTGGTTTGTCATACTGCCATTTAATTAGCCGCCTACTTAATTCTTTGGAAATATGACAATATCTAATGTTATTTTAGGTTCATATGTTAGTACTAGGCTAAATGCCCCATTTTAAGCCTAGCCAATTACCCCACATGAGAATCAATTCCTACAGCTTGCTTCTGCAAGGTAAACAACTTAAGCATTATGCCAACCTCCCACCCAATAGAGACAGTTCATGAATTTGGGCCCTACGTTGGAGTACGATTAATAAGTGGCTATAAGATTATTTTTTTTTTTTTTGTATTTGTAGTACTGAACATTTCCAGCATAGGAGCACAGCTGATGCAGCTACACTTTTTCCACTTACTTAGCCTTGAATATTGCAAAAGAAACAAATATTTTTCGTGGATGAAGGGTTTAGCATTAGATGGCCTACTCATTGTTTTAAAGGAAGCTAGTTTGCTGACATCATAGCTATATAGTCATATTTTTTACAGGAAGATAGGAGAATGGACTGGCCGATTTTGGGAGAAATGTCTTACAGTTAAGAGAGAGTTGTCTTGGAAATGTATGTAAGATGAGCTAAGCCATATTCTAATTGTGGTAGGTAACAGTTCTACTATCAGAGATGAGAAAGTGGGAAATAACCTTCTGCCTGAAATGGTTGAGTTAACTTCTCCTATAAGAAAAATGGAACACATTAAACTTCATCTTTCTTGTACATAAGAGGAGTGGGCAGAGAGGGTAGGTTTTTAAGTTTTGGTAGCTGCCAAAGAATATTACATTTGTTTTCTTGGTGTTACAGATAAGCAGCCTGTTTGTAACCATCACTAGATCCAATAAAGTGTTACTTGAAGGTTGCGTAGAGTTTTAATGTGTTCAGAAGAATGGAGAGTACTAGGTGATCTGTAGAGAAAATTAAATTTGATTGTCGGAGATTTAAAAGAAGGTGGTCAATAAAGATAGAGAAGAATAGTGTCTAAAACTGAACCTTGAGGGTCTCTCAGCCATAGGTTCATAGGTAGGTACTAGGCTATTGGCCCTAGGGCCTATACAAGCCTAGCCAAAAAGGCACCCTGTCTTTCACCACCCAAGAAAATTATTTTCCTGTGCCCCTGTCGAGCAGAGCCACAGAGGTGAACCCGGGGTGAATTTCCTATTTCCCATCCAATCATCAAGATTTTTCTTGGAGTGCTAATGAGAAGCTTTGTTTGGTATAGATAGGTAGTTTGTTCCAGAGTATGGGAAGTCTCTGGGACAGGAATCTATCCCTCGAGCATATTCTGTTTATTGTGGAGACAAGGTTTAGGTCCCTAGAGCATGTAGCTTGGAGGGATTGGGATTTCTTTAAGTGGAACATGTCCAACAGCTCTGGGTTTGACATAGCTTTATATGTTAGGCAGAGATTGCCTCTGAGTAGGCTATATGCGATGGAGTAAAGCTGGAGTTTTCTGAGACTGTCTGCGTAGGGCATCTGTTTGACGCTGGTAATCCTCTTTGTGAGGTATTTCTGCGGCCTTTCCAGTTGTTGTAGATGTCTTGTGAGGTACATACCAAAAGGGGTGTTGTACTCTATAATGGGTCTAATGAGTAATGAGTAGAGGGGAACAATGACCTCTTTTTTCTGGATGCGAAACCTTTTGTGATGAGGTGTGCCACGTAAAAGGATTTCCTGACAACTGTGGCGATGTGATTATCAAAGGAGAGACTACTGTCTACCTGTGTCCCAAGGTCTCTTATCACACTTTCATTGTTAAGTAGACTACGACCTATGTGGTAGCTCATGGGTACAGAGCTTTTACCGAAGGGGATGACAATGCACTTTTTGGCATTGAGCTTGAGGCCATGGCTTTGACACCAGGCATCTGTCTCAGTGAGGCCCTTTTGTAGGATGTCCACATCGTTAGGAGTTTCAATTATGGCTCCTAGTTTGCAGTCATCTGCGAACTTTATTAGCCAAAGACCTTCTGTATTAGCCTGTACTTCAGAAAAGTAGATACCAAACAGGAGAGGACCCAGGAGTGAACCCTGTGGTACTCCACTTGTCACTGGTCTTAAGTCAGATTTGGAGTCTGCTACTTTCACAGTGTGGGTTCTGTCAGTGAGTCAGTTGGCAACCCATCTTATGACATAGGAATTTATACCTAGTTTAATGAGTTTATCTATAATTCCAGAGTGGGGGATGGTGTCAAAAGCCTTGGCGAGATCTAGATAGGCTGTGTGAGCCCCCTTACCCTCATCTACGGCTTTGTTGACTGCTTCAAAGAAGTCAATCAGGTTTAGGAGACATGATCTGCCTTTTACAAAGCCGAACTAGGTGGGGTCCAGAGTTTGAAGATTACCAATGTCTTTGTTTATAAGTTCCATGATGATAGTCTGAGAAGTGTATATAATCTAGTGTGATGGTCTGTTGAGACAGCTACAGAACCAGGTGATTACAATTCCAAAGGTAAATGTAGCTGCAGGTGGCAGTAGAAGGTTGTGATTGGCACTGTTTAAAGGCTTTAGTGAAATCGGTGAAAAGTGCCCCATGTTACATTACTTTTCTGGTATTAGTATATTGTAAATTAGTATTAGAAGGGCAGCTAGGATACTTAATCCCTGTAGAAAGCCATGTTAACAGTGGGAAATACTATTGTATTTGTAAAGGAAGTTAGTAATTTCTTTATATATTGGTTTTCAAACAGTAATCTAGTGTAGAAGTAGCGAGACTGGCCTGTATATAATCTGATGTTCTACTTGGTCTGTTACATTCAGGAATGGAAAATATCTAAGCCTTTTTCCATAGTCCAGGAAAGGAGTGCTGGGTGAGAGCAGTAAATGGGTGTGTTATGTGGAATAATCTTGTCATTAGATAACTTGATAAGCCAGGGCTAAAGGCCTAGAGAATGTGTGCAGATCTATGATTAGAAAGGGAGTTTATCAGCAGGATACCTTCATATTGGGAAATGTTTCCTAAGGGAGGTGCTGATGGAGAGCTATCAGTGACCTAATTTTGGGAATAATATACAAACTGATCAGAAATAAAACTGCGGTAGTTGTTTTTGAGCAGCTAAAATAGGATATTGATTTCTCTCTCAAGCTACCTTGGGCTAGTAATATTTCAGTGTGTCGGCTGCAAAAGGTTGTTGTGTTTAGTCTTCTGATTGGTTTGTTTGCCAGATTATCCGCGGTGAAATATATACAATGTCCTCAGTGGCATATAGGTAAAAGTGAGCTAGGCTGCATTTGATTTTAGTTGTGAAGGTATAGTACTAATCATCCAGTGAAAATGTGAGGATCTATGTAACTATTTTATTGTTGAAAAGAAATTATTTTGTATATTAAGAATGACAGTGGTCAAGATGGTGGCCAGTGCGTGTATGCTAGTGGTTATATAAAAATCTACCCAGTTGTATGAGCTAAGGGCAGTCTGGTATAATGCAGACTGTTTGGGGAATGACTGCACATCTGTGATATAAGATAAGGGGTGGTTTAGGCTTCTTATGGAGTGACAGTAATAAGACCGCATAATGGTAACTGATGTTGGGTGTTGGGAATTTTTTGTCACGGTATTGTGTACAGATAAAACTTACCCATAGGAACACACTGCCGCTGAGATGCTCAGCTAAATCTGACATTTCATTTTTTAAATACCTGTTCAAAAATGTGTACAGCTAAGAAATTCTTATGCATTATTTTAACAGCTTGTCATATTTGTAAATGTTCAGATTTCTTAAGCCATATGTAATTACTATTCCACTTCTTGTATGTGTATGTTTGTGGGCATTAAAGAAAAGTAGCTGACAGTTTGGAACGTAATGCAGAAACTTCATATGGGATACAATCCTAAAAATTACTTGAGCCATACTGCTTGCTAAGAGTATGCTGAAAGTATGTTAATATTTTTACAAACTGCAAAAAAGGCACAAGTAAGCTAAAGTCTTCATTGTGCAATATGTTAAACCACTGGAAGTGTAGGCCCATGGGATATATGTAAATTATACCTTAAGGAATTACCAGTGATTCAGTTCCATGTCTTATTTTTTTACTTAAGTCTTTATGGGCATATTCAGGGCTGCAAAGCCAAATCTGACAAATTGTAGATGGGCACGTTTTGGCCTTTTTTGACCTTGTCAATACAGGATAACTGGATTTTCTTTTACTATACTTTAGAAACCCCAAACTTAAAATCAAGCCTGAATGTCCATAAACATTAGCATGCCTGCAAAGTAGCCCAAATATCATCAAAACAAAAGGGTAAAAAGGTTGCAAAGACAAAACCACTCAGTAAAAGTTGCTAGAAAGACCCAACCAAGCCACTGTCTTCACTGCGTAATACTTTTGACCAAGGTCGTGGGATATATGCAAATGAACCCTAAGGACATACAAGTATTTCAGCTACATGAGTTCTGAATGCCCATGATGATTTTGTTTTTAAATCTTTATATGTACGTATAGGCCCATAAAGCCAAACCCCTGTAACTGTAGACATGCATGTTTATTATAAACTGAGCTTATCCACATAATCATAAAGTAAAATCATTGTTGTTGGAGGGCAGACATTGTAAGGTTTACACCAACAGTACATTTGCAAATTACACTGAGAAAGCTGGTATAACTACTAGTTTAGTTTTGTTACAGCCAGACCAAATAAAGACCGACTAATCTAAAGACAAGACAGAATGGTTTAAAATGAAAATAGATGTGCATATGTTTCTTTGTAAGTTGAAACTATTCTGCTGAGGCTATTTAATCCTGCCAAAGAGATTAGAAAGCATGATAAAAAATGCTAGAAGGAATTCATCAAGCACACAGAAATATGTATTTTATATTTTTTTTAACTAGGTGTGCACTCGACTGAAGAATATTTTTAAGGCATGACATAGGCCAGAGGAAAGGCAGTGTATTACAATATGTTTAGATGCAAAGAATTGCAGTAGAAGTACAGTTATGACATAATATTTACATTAAATTGGGATATAAAAATGTAGTTGTAGTAAAGGCACGGTAGTAGATCACTGCTGTATTTTGCAGTGGTTATGTTTTATACTGAAAGGAGTGAAGTTAGCAAATGAGTCACAACAATATGAAGTACTGAGGGCCAAAAAGTGAGCATGGTGAAAACAGGTACTAGACTGCAAAGGCGGAATAATTTGCACTGTGAAAAGGAGGCACATGAACTACTGGGGTTATAAAAGAAGTGTTAGATCATTGCCGACTACATAATACTACACCTGGGATAGATGGCAGGAAGGGCAGTTTGAGAAGAGCAGACTTTAGTGTGTGACGACAGTGGAAAGGGATGAGCAGACACCTAAAATGTAGGTGAAAGAATAGCTTATGGTGGCAAGGTAGTTACTAATGTGTGTAGGACATGCTGACAAGGTGACACCTGATCCATGATTGCCAAACTATTGAACTAAAAAAATCCAGTAAACCATGCTAATCAAGGCAAAAGAAAAAACTTTAAGGCGGCACAAAACAAAAGCCGCTTAATGAAAGGAAACAGCAAACAGCATTAAACAGTTAAACTACTGACACTGAGATAATTTCCTGGGTCTATATTAAATCAGAGAATGCTTAAAAAAGCGAACCCTGATTTACTGACCCCATGTAAACAAAAGCTTATAATCCTGAACACTTAAAACAGTGATTTTTTTTCCAAGGGAAAAAAATTGGTGTTCCAGAAAAAAAATAAAAACTTTAAAACATTACATAAAGTGGGGGGCTTTGCCCCCCACACCCCCTACTTAAATATACCAACTCTGAGATCGCACTACAGTGATGAAAATGGCAAAGTAACAGAGGTGGCCAAGCGATTTCTTTCCCAGGGAAAGAAATCACTTATATGCCATTTTGTGCTTTCAAGTTCGATCAAGACACATTTGAAGGAATGCGTCTTCGATCAGCTACTCCACCCAGGTCAATCCACTACACCTAACCCTCAGAATACAGACCAGGAAAATCCCATCCATACAGCTAATACCTTCAATACCTTCTTTGCAGATGCTATCCAGACACTAGCTAGTCAACTATCACCTAATACCTTCACTCTACCTTCCTTTACTTCAACCCCACCTCCTCCTTTTCATTTCAAACCTGTCCCAACCACATTTATTCTAAACATTTTAAATAAACTGAAACCATGCTCTCCCTCAGCAGAACAACTGCCTTCTGAATATCTACAGTTATCAGCCAAGGCTATTGCCAACCCCATTTCCATACTGATCAATAGAACCATTACCGAAGGTCACATCCCTACCTTATGGAAAGTCTCCCACATTATCCCCCTTCATAAAGGTGGACACTCCACTGAGCTCTCAAACTACCGCCCCATTGCCCTACTTTCTCCTTTAGCTAAGATCATGGAGAAATGCATCCATAGGCAATTACTCGACCACTTAATTGATAACTTACTTTCCAACTGTCAGCATGGTTTCAGACCCTCACACAGCACTACCATTGCCCTCCTTTCCTTTACTGATTGCATTAACAGTAACCGTAATAATCTTTCTTCTGCTCTATTTATCGATCTGTCTAAAACATTTGACATGGTAAATCACCAGATTCTCATAAACATACTAAAATCTCTATCATTAGACCCTCTTTCCATTAAATGGTTCCAGTCCTATCTTGACAAACGACAGCAGGCAGAATTATGGCATAACACTCTATCCACCCACCTACCAGGTACCCTAGGTGTCCCTCAGGGGTCCATACTAGGACCTCTCCTCTTCTCAATATTTATTAACGACCTTCATTTAGCCGTCCCCCAAGCCACATGCATACAGTATGCTGACAACTCCACACTGATATGCCCAGCTACTTCCATCCAAGACCTTCACTCTCTTACTCAGAAGGTATTTAACACAGTTGAACAATGGTTCACACAGCGCTGTCTTCTTTTGAACCCCAAAAAACCCAAACTCCTCCTTTTCAATCCTACTCAAAGGTCTTCTTTTAATTTCTCTGACATCCACCAATGGTACTATAATCTCACCTGACCCTACCACCAAATTACTTGGTATCACCATCGACAACAATCTGAACTTCGACATTCATATCAACAATGCTATAAAGACTGTCAACAAAAAACTTGGCACTCTCTATAGGATTAAACCCTTCCTTTCTCCTACAGCCAAAACTACTATAGCTCTCACTCATCTAATCTCTACACTTCTCTATGCCTCACCCATTTTCACTAATCTATCCAAGAATAACTTCAGTAAATTGGAAATGTCATACAATAACATTGCCAGATTTGCCACAAGTAACCCATATAGAACCCACTATTGCATAAACTTAAAGCATCTAGGATGGCTGGAACTACAAAACCTGATTAAATTCCACCAACTAACCATTGCCTATAACATTCTTTATAACCCTTCCAATACTCCAATTTTATCTACCCTCATCACCCCCTATAAAAATCTGAGGTCCTTACGGTCATCAGACAAACTTCTTGTACATACCTCTAAACCTAACGACAGGGCTGGGGATTCTCTCTTCTCTAATGCTGTTGGAAAATCCTGGAATCTTCTCCCCAGTGACCTCTCCTCACTCACCTCCTTACCACTCTTCAAAAACAGACTTAAACTTTACCTCAAAACACACTGGCTATGCCCTTGTACCAAACCTGATAGTCATCTATCTTTTCAAACTGGCCTTTCCCCATCCTTTACTTCTCACCTACTGTTACATCTTCCTTTTACTATATATTTATCATCTCTCTCTATTTTGCATTATTTCTATGCTCTGTGGATACTTATTTTTTAAGTAATCTTTTATTAATATCACTAAAAATTAACTTCCTTTTTTACTATTGACTCTGCCTGTATAATGTTTTGCAGCTGTGAAATGCATTGCTATGATTCCTGTCCTCGCTGAATATCCTGTGCCAGCCTGTATGCTGTACTGCATATGTGACTGTTGTATATAATGTTTTTTTTATACTACTTGCTATTTGTTGTATTTGTATGTGCTTGTTTGTCGTGGAGCTTATCTCCCCGGACCTGTACCGAAAATGGACATATATCCAGTTAGACTAGCCTGGTCAACAAATGTAAAATAAATAATAATAATAGGAACCCGATTTCCTTATGTGATTTTATTTTTGTTTGGAATGCTGTGGTAAGTTTGCTAATAATAAGAACATGGACCAGAACACTCCAGCAGTTGAACTGCAGCATCAAAATGCTGCAAATTAAGGAGGACAACCTGCATTCATTCTGTGGAAGTCATAAGCCAAGTAAATTGGTAAAATGAATGAAGGAAGCCCAAACTGGTATAGTAAATGAATGAACACATTGCAGGCTATGCAGAATACAGACACATACGTTCACCCTGTTTACAAGGTCCAGGAGCATCAGCAATCACATGCTTGTCGTAACTGCTCCCTAACCCCAGGAAATGCAGAAGCATAGGACTTACTGAATAAGTACTGGCTGTCAGGATTCGTGAGCCTTTTAATTGTGTGTGTGTGTGTGTGTGTGTGTGTGTGTGTGTGTGTGTGTGTGTGTGTGTGTGCAGTGGTATTGTGATGCTGTGGCATATCCTCAGGAACCTTTGTGTTGTATAAGCAAATGTCTTGAGGTATATTGTTCTTGTATTCTTAGCCTGTTTTATGATCTTTTGGAAATGATTACATCTTTGAAGTAAATTTCAACAGTATTTATGCATTAAAGACCATTCCAGTGGTCTCCATCCACTCACTGCTATATAAGAATCTGGTTTCTAGATCTAGAATGAATAAGGTACATTGAATTCTTTGGAGCTATTTTATCATTTTATTTTTGTTACTATCATTAAAATAGCCATTTTCTGCAAGCTGCCTCATGTAACATGATTACTGAGACTATAGTTAAGAAATACGGCTATATTTAATTTTAATTTTACTGTCTTTCCTTTCTCCTTCCTTCATTACTTATGAACACTCTGGAAACAAGAGGAGTGCATCCAAGCTGTTGTGTATTTGTAAAAAAAAAAAATAATAATAATAATTATGAACAGTATGACTTGAAAAAGTCTCTCTTGATTTTGTATATCCAGTGGGCGTTTAGGAAAAGTACATTGCAGCCATAACGTTGCTCATGCTGCAGGTTTGTTTATCAGCAAACTGCTCCCCATGTTTTTTTGAATAACTCCTACAAAAAGTATATTAATGCATCAAATTATGATTCCAACTGGATGGTTTCTCAATGACAGCTGGTGCAAAAAAATGGCTATCTGTGCTATAGTGAGATATGCCCAAAGTGTGATTCTTCATAATCGCTGAGGGGTTTATTCTAAGAAGACTATCTTTAGAATTAGTTCAATATATCAGTTCCAAAAACACATTGGAATGGTCCACTGAAGAGATATAGCGTACAAGTGGGTAACGTGTACATACTAGATATGTAGTTAAATTAATAATGAAAACATTAATTGTGACACTGAAACAATGAAACACTGAATTTGTGAATGACTTTAAACACAATGTAGTAATACTGAGCAGTGTATACTTAACAGACAGTTTAAACGCAGTGCATTCTTGCAACTATATTAGCAAAGCAGAGCAGTATGCTTTTATTTGGAGCTGCATCCTACCGTCTACTTCTGGGACTGTACTCGTACCCCCCTGACACACACACATGAACTGCAGGGCTGCGGTATTTTAAAGTAAACAGAATATTTTGCTTTTCTCTAAAGTATTCTCTTTAATTCAGAATTTGTATATTTAGTTTTCAGGAACGTGGCACTGAATCAGTAAAGAGTATAGTGCAGAGAGGGTGATACTACTTTGCAAAAAGCAATATTACATTTATAAAGTTGCATGAACTTAATTTGCCTGTACTATGCTGTTACCGTTTACTACTATCATATTTCTTTGCATCAATGATAGGGCATAATGCTTTATGTATTCAGCCACACGTTTCCTTATTATACGTACTGCAAATACACTTGCTGCTATTTTCAACAGATACTTTTAAAACCGTTGAAATTTCTCAAATGATTTTTTTGTATGATTTACAACTTAATGTTTAGTTTAAAAGTTTATATGATTTTAGTTGAATGCTATATTTTTTCAACAAAGGATTGTAAAATGCTTAAGCATTCTTCTGTCTGATAAGAACAGTAAAACCAGTAAATGGTGCATGCTGAACCCATCAATACATTTCATGTAGTAGTAATGCCAGTGAATGGTGAAAGATAACGTGGCAAGTCTGGTAAAAAATCTTATAGTAACTAGAACTTGGGTTGCCATGCTTACAATAAATGGAAGCTGGAATATGTTTGTAACAGCCATGCTTGTACTAAAGGGAAGTTGGAAGGCATTTGTAATTATGTTGCTTAGAAAATGTATTTAAAGCAACCCAGGCTAGGCCAAGTAATTCATTAAATATAGTTGTACATAAACGTGTTAGGAATTCACAAAAAAGCATATCCAGATATACTCAAAGCAAGAGCGATTCTGAAAAGGACCAATGAGAGTGAATGGCTACTTGCTGAGATGAAGGTCATGCACTGAGTTTAGCCTCTGAAACCCACTGCTGATCATATTGGTTTAGTACTGGATCTTGGTAATCTACCCTGCTGTAATTCACAACTTTTATGATAATCTTGGCTCTTGTTGTCCCATGCACTGCAAACTACATAATTATTTTCTCGCAATCCTTTATCAGCTGTTATTACTCATGCTTTTCCAAGATATTTCACTATTATAACCATCTGGCTTTGCATCTCTTAATAACGTATTTATACATTAGCATAGAAATCATGGAATAACATGTCATAGGTTCATAATTAACTGTTTTATGAAATTTGAACGCATATGCTGTCATTTGGCTTATTTTGTTCTTGAAAGATGGTCAGCTAAATGTTTCATATTAGCTGTTCCTTTATGAAGGTCACCTTAATTAGATTGTCATCAAATTTGGTGAAGAATGATCTCCTTACTATTCTAGTCCACTTCCTGTTACAACATCTCCTCTTTACAGCTAGCTGACCATTGGCTAGTCCCACAGGCCTCTCACGGACTTTGTTGGACCCTTTTTGGAGCTGATTAGGAGTTTGAGGCAACCTGTAGCAGAATCATACTGATGCTGAGAAGGATTTTATTTTTTTGTTTTGCCCAAAGTTCCTTCCCAGTCATATACTTGTAAGACATGCAATGAGTGTGTTGGTGCATTGTCCTTTCTCTCTGATGATTCAGTCCATGCCCAGTCTCCCCCAGGGCAACACTTCCCTGCATGTCCACCATAAGGTGCACAAGAGGGCATATACCTCCCAGGATGGGAACGACCGTCCACCTATTTGCCAATGTTTCACAGACCTGATCCACTAACTGAACCTGGGTCATCAGGGCAGTAGAGAGAGGTTTATCCCTATATTACCATAGGAATGGTATCTGACTGACCACTTTCACATGGTATTTTTTGTACTTTCACATGGTATTTTTGAACTGAGTAATGTAATTTGGGTTCTCTGGCATATCCCCAGTCTCTATACATGCTACTGCAAGACTGCATCACCCTGAAGAAAGGGAAACATGTTTACTTTCTCTGTCAGTCTACCTCAGAAAGAAGTACATTTAGAGACTAGAGCCAAGAGGATGGAGTACTCATATTAGGACGTTAAAAAAATGTAATAAATTTTGTTTGTTGTGATGCTTTTATTGGGCACCAGTAAAACCAGCTGTGCTAGATCATGTGTCGTACACTACACTTTGATATATCAAAGTACACTCCTCTAAGATTGTCTGCTATCATTTAATATATAAAACTTTATAATGTGTGCTACATTCCAGAAGGAACAGTTTAGCTATATGGCCATAGCCTGGAAGCAAACATTATTAATAAGAGTAGCTGTATTTTCGGTCTTTTCTGCAATTTCTCTAAGGTACTCATTAATAAAATGAGTTAAATTTGCAGATATATCCGGTTGCTCAGCTTGTCTGGCAATGTTATTTAAAACTACTGAAATAGATGATGATTCATTAGATTTCTGAACACACAGTCTCCCACAAAACAGAGAAAATGTACTGGTGTAAAGCACAGGAGAAATTCATCTACTGTGATGTGAAACTGTGGGTAACTATGAATGCTGTTCTCTAGAGGACTAAGAAAAGTGAGTCCTTTGAAAAATGTGCATATTTTGCTGCATACACTGAAGGAAAATATGCAATATTTACATCTACTTAACACAGGAAAATAATATTTATATGTACTTAAGAGAAGAAAATTTGGCATTATTAACATATAGTTAAGAACGCTCAGCCTTGTTACCCTGTTTCTTAAGGTCAGCAAGCACCAGCCAGATTTCTGTTTTACAGAAATGCATGCCATTACAGCAATATAAAGTGTACAGTTTTGTGCCACACGTGTTAAAATCTAGATTCTTTTACATGCAGACTCTGGACTCTAATAAAATATTTTAACCCACTATTATAGTTTTATGGCAAAATTGCTTCTTTGAATGCATTAAGATATATCTAATAGAATTTCCTTGTGCCATATACCTTAGTAGGTACTGGCAGAGATTTCTCACTGTTGTACTGCAGACATCTTATGTAAGTCGCTCCATTATTCTTCAAAATGAGAACAAGGATCACAGACTTCTGCAAGAAGCCAAACATTTCCCAAAAGTTGTATTGCTACATTTCCCTAAGACATGTGTAACTAATGTGGTAGGGTAGTGATTGTTCCACGCCACAGCTCTGCTATCTTATTCAGATGAATTAAGGTAACAAGCTTTACTATGATCAGTATTCTCTCTCTGGAATGCTCACAGCACAGAGTGACTTATCATCAAAGCATATTCACAGCACAACCGAAGAGCTGCAACTACGAACGAATGAAGTGAGATGTAATGATCCAGGCAGGACACGGAGATGAGCACCAATGCATCATTGTGTTTGATGAGCCTTGCTAATTAGCACATCTGTGATGAAATTCTCCAGAGCCAGATACTTTTATTGTAATTATTAGCTGCAGAAAATGATCTTGATAGACTGGGAACAGATTGCCTTTTAACAAAGAATAAACACTCCAGGCTCTGTATGGCTGCAGTTATCTGATAGCTGTCAGGAGTTACTTAAGCATTTCAGATGAGTTGTTGTTTCAGAAATCTACGATTGACTAAATGCTTTACTAGGATTCAAAGTTGATTGAACTGCTGTTTGGCAAATTGAGATAGCCTAACACATGGCCATTGTGGAATAGCGGTTACTGGATCATATGACACAGTTGGTGAAGGGATTTTGTAATGTTACCTGAAATATCCAGCTGTTCATTCCAAAATTATCAACTACTGTTATTTCTAGTAGTGGAAGTTTATACATCATTGTTATATATGAATTGATTGAAAAAAAGTATAGTTTTACAGTAAGTTAATAATTTTTTTGGGCCAGCCAGGTATATTAATCAGGACAGGGTCCTGTTTTTTTTTTTTATAAACTTTAAACAAATATACTTCAACTGCTCTAAACATATCACTCTTTTAATTGTATATTGATAAACTTTCACAATATTTTATAAATGTAATCTGTAGAAAGCAACATGCAAATGGTTTTAAATTGTAAATAGTTCCAGATATTGACATTCAAATTTACTTTACCTTTTTGCTAGTATCATAGCAATTGCTTTCATAATTATTACTGCAGGCTGTAACTGTATCAAACATTTCCTAATCAAAAATTTCACATGATTACATTGCTTGCTTGACGGCCTTTCTGGTATGTGAAAGTTTCAATAAAAAAATTTAGGATAGTCAGATTTGACATGAATTTCACCAGTCAACACACTGCCACACCTGACACATTTCTGACTTACAGCTCCTGGGGTTGTGTTCAGTCCTGCCATGCATCACGTATAATGTTCTGTAATGTGCACCGATCTCACTTTTAGAATTTAACTACAGTTTTCAGCTTTATGTAAACTTTATTCCATTTTAAAGAATCTTTCTTTAGAACTTGTTTAAACTTTGTAAGATTGTACTTCTACTATTTCTTAGAATTTTTTTTCACTGGCCTCAGCTGAAAAAGGCAATGTACCCAGTCAGACTTTTCTGGTAAAAAATAAATAAGCATGCTAATATACTTTATATGTTGTCACATAACTGTGCAGATGCATGTCTTTATGTGTATGCTCATGTGCTTGTTGTGTAAAGATTTTATATATATATATATATATATATATATATATATATATATATATATATATATATATATATATAGCCACCCAACAATTCTGGTGCTCGCAGTCAAACACAAAACGCACAACCCAAAACAAATACACACCACCAAAGGTCCGGCATAAATATTTTCTTCCAGAATACTTTCAAAAACGTAATTCCATATGGCAATCTAAATAATTCAGGTTTAATGGAAGCAACAGCACATACAGCAGTTTAGCTACCATACAGAAACATCAGGAACAAATAATTCCACACAGGAACAAAGGATGCAACAGACCGGTTTTGCCCCCTGGTGTCATCAGTGTGTAAGTACATCCATTTCTCACTACTTCTTAGTCATACATTTAAAGTCCCACCCCAATATGAACATTTCTCAATACAGTGTTACATACAAATATCTATTACAAAATATCAACACTTTTCAGAAAGTAAATATACACGTGTTATGACTCAAACATATTTATACACATATACATATAAAAATATGTATATATAAAAACACATGTACTCGTACATCTACATAAAGCATATAAATATCTACACACATTTAGTTTTTCAAAACATCTATTTTCAAATGTTAAAATGCTCATTTAAACCTGGTTTATAAGTGGCTCCTAAATTCACTATCCACAACCTTTCCTTTTTATCTAAAATATTATGTTTGATATTTCTAGACAAATCAGTGCCCCATACCACATCAATACCAACAAACACTAAATGTGCAGAATTATGCTCTAACTTGTGCTTATAGAGTGCACTTCTAGATCTCTTACAGTTAGTCACTCAGATGTATCGCTATACAGTTTTTAAAGGCCCTAGAAGTCTGGCCTATATAGAACTCCACATTGGCATACTGCCATATACACTATCCATTCCGTCCGACATGTAATAAGGTACCTAATGTCAAAAACTTTCAAAGTATTAATAGAAGTAAAAGATCTGGACTTATATAACTTTGCAGTAAATGCAATTACCAGAACTATTACAACCTACCAGAGTACTAACCCTCTTAGGTCCTTTAGAATCACCCATTCTTTTGTACCAAGAAAGATATTCACCCACATTCCTACCTCGTCTGTACCTGTATAAGCATGGTCACCTATACATTGCTCAAAAAAATCATCAGATTGTAAAATATGCCAGTATTTGTCAATAACCTGTTTAATTTTATAACTGTTAGTACCATATGTGGTAACTAGTCTAACTCCAGCTTGGTTAAGCCTAGCAGGTTCAGGTTCTACTTTCCAGGTATTTGTTAGCAAAACCTCTCTCTTTAAATTCAGAACTACATTTTTCTTCCTAGCTATATGGGATCTATCATACCCCCTTCTAATGAACCTGTCAGCCATTTTTTTAGCTTCAGCCGTATAGTTCTCATCCTGACTACAAATACGTCTTAACCTTTGAAATTGAGCTTTAGGTATATTAGTAACCATATGTTTAGGGTGACAACTACTGTCTTCCAATATAGCAGTTTTAGTAAATGGTTTCCAATAAAGCCCCATTACCATGGTACCATCCAAGACTTTGGTTAAATGAATATCCAAAAACTCAATGGTAGAATATTCGATCTTATCCACAAACTTAATACCAAATTCATTAGAATTAAGATAATCAGCAAATAGATGCCAGTCAACAACTAACCCTGACCAGATGCCCCAACAATCATCCAAGTAACATCGCCACATCACTAAATTATGTATAAATGGATTATTTTCACCATATATCAAGTTCTTTTCCAAAAATCCCATAAAGAGATCAGCATATATTGGGGCGAAAGTAGGACCCATTGCTGTCCTTTTTAGCTGCAAGTAGCATTGTTTATTAAAATAAAAAACATTATGTTCCAAAACCAATTTCACCAACTTTAGCAAAAAAATCACACTGCTCTAAAGAATACCTTTCTGATTTAACTAACCAAAATTGTACAGCAGAAATACCTCCATGATGTGGAATACTTTTATCTAATGATTGTACATCCAGTGTACAAAGGTAGCAATCGTGGGTAACCTGTAAGTCCTTCATTAACACAAGAATTCATTAAAATCTTTAACTCTAGCTCTAACTAAAGGCAGTAGTGGTTTAAGATGACTTTCCAAATACATGGAAATGGGTTCCATCAATGAACCGCTACCTGACACTATTGGTCTGCCAGGTGGGGGGGGGGCATTTTTATGTACCATAAGTAATATGTAAAACAGTAGCGGTTTAGGTTCTTCCACTATTAATTCTTTATATATAGCCTCTGAAATATATTCTTCAGTTTTACACTGTAAACGTATTGCATCAGTCTTACATTTCTTACAATCTTGCATTACATTTCATAACTTCCTTAGTATATTCATGTTTCCCAAACTTCTGTAGCCCCTCCCTTGTCAGCCTTAAGCACTACAAAATCCTTGTTCTCTTTCAGTTGCATCAAGCTTTTCCATTCAGTTTTAGACAAATTGTTATGATGTTTAAATATTGTGCTTTGATTAACATGCAAGTCTTTTTTTGACACCAGCTCCTCAAAAAGCTTCACCCTAGAATGGTATGGGGGGGGGGGTAAAAGAAGATTTCTTAACTTTAAAACTGGCAGGTACAGCATATGTAGTTTCACAGTTGTTACTATAAAAATATTTCAAATTTAAAGTCCTACAAAAGTTTCTAACATCCATATACATATCATATTGTGACACAAAATGTGATGGAGCATAGTTCAGCCCTTTATTCAGTACACTTTTTTCACCAACTGTCAAACTAGTGTTTGTTAGGTTCACTATTAAATCATGTTCACCCCCACTAATATTTTTAACATCATGTATATCAGTATAACATTCATTGCCAGCAAAAAGTTCATCTTTACATTCATTACTAAACTTCACATTTTTGTCAAATCTCTGAATGCCTTCTCGATGGTATCCACTCTATTTGCAATGTTTTCTTCCGCCCCTTCTAAAGGGCCCGTCTTCCCTCTGGCCTTTTTATGTAGTGAAGAAGCAGACTCTAGATTTTCACACAAATCATTATCGGTGTCAGTGCATTAGAAGAAAAATCTGATGCACTACAATCAGTTACTGCATCAGAACCAGGAGTGGATTTCAAAATGGGTCTCACTCTTTTTTCTCTTTCCTCTATTAGATTTAATTAGAGACCCTGAAAATCTAACAGCTCGCTTATTTACCTTCCAAGTGTAGACCATGTTTTTTTTTAAGTCCTTAACATCTCTGTTATATTTCTTTAACTTTCTAGCTTTAACATCTTTCCCAAAGACACTCATTTCCTCAATATACTTATCATACAATTTCTTATACTCACTGTGCTGTAAAAAACACTGAATTTTCTTCAAATTAGAGTCCAATTTGCCCTTAATATCAGTTAAGGACTTCTCATAAAAAGTTATCAAAATTTCAAGGAAAAGTTTAGAAGCTGTATTTTGAATTGAGTGCCATTTTGACATAAACTCTTGATCATCTTTGCCTATGCCAGGTTCAATATATACTCATAGTCCATGTGGTATTATATCAGCCTCCATATATGCTCTCAAAAGTTTAATATGCCTCACTGTAGAACGTAATTTTCTGGTGGTGACATTTAAATCCTGGAACAAACTCTCCATTTCAAAGATGCAACTCACCTCTGCACTTGTTCCTGTTCGATTGCTCAAGCTGCTACCCCCATATGGACAAAAATCGTGAATACTTTAGTTATTGGGCCAGATTCAATAAAGCCTACACTGTGTACAAGATATGTATTCATGAACATTATCACATTTTTTTGCGCTTCTAGTCATTCAAAATATTACACTAAGTGTACATGCAGTCTGTACTTTGCAGTAACCTTTATAAATCTCTGTCAATATTTAAACCTGCAAGAATGTCAGTAGGAAAACTAAAATTAGGAGGAAGAAGGTGCGAGTTATGTCTGTGTTGTCGGTTCACACAGAACAGTGTACACTTAGTGCAGGCATTATTGAATTCCGGGGTTTGTTGAAACATTAGTCAGTTGAGTTGTTTAAGGGCTTAAAGTGGGCAGAACTATGTGTTTGGTTATTGGTGAATTTTACTATGTTGTTGTATTGCTCCAGTTGAAGTTTGATTGAACTTTGAAAGCTGGTAAATACTAGGGAGGTGGGTAAGAGGGCAGGAAGGAAAATGGTTGAGGCAATAGTTTTACCTGTTGTGGTCATTGAGAAAATGTCTAGATGGGTTTAATGTCTTCAAGCCTTTTGCGGTTCTAATACCATGTTGGGAATGGACCCCATTCCTCAGTCAAAGTATGATTGCAGTTCATGAAATTTGTATTCTTTCAATTGTTTCATGTTAGCCAAAAGTGCTCTTCGCAGCACCAGTCATGTGCCCAGAACTAACTACACCTGCAGTTCATATGGAGTTACATGTATCAGCAGCATATCAAAATATGACTGTAAATTCTTTTTTTATGAGACCCATTGCTCCAACTACTATTGGAACTTTCAGGGTATCCTTCTTCCGCATTATCCTCATTTCTGCCTGCAAATCCTGTAATTTTTAAGTTTGTCTCTCTTTGACGCAAGACACTGTAATCATTGGATGTAGCAACTGGGATCATGTTACTTTTGTATTCTTTGAAGTACTACATCTGGTTTTCTCCCATCTATTTTTTTGAAATTTTAGTAATGGGTGATCCCATGTGTGACATAAACTTCATGATTCTCTAAAGCTTTGTAATTCATGTTTCCAGTGCTTCTCAATTACTTCAGTATTATAATGTTTGCACAATCCCCAAATGTAACAGTCTTGCACAATATCATGGCTTTCAGTATACAGTCCTTCTGCCATTAGTGTATCACACCCAGGAACAAGACATGACTGTTTCCACTTCTGTTTTACAGAATCTGCATTTGTCTATTTCTACCACAAGCTCAATGTACTACTTTGTAAACCAATGCGTACTTAGTCTGATATCTTCTCCTGCCAATATTACCCTTTCAGCTTTTGGTTTAAATTCACCTCCTTAACTATTCCTGCATTTGATCCTGATCAACATGAGATTGGTCCAGGAGTTTTCTGTACTTACAACTATATTTATAATATACTACTTCTTCTTCTTTCGGCTGCTCCCATTAGGGGTCGCCACAGCAGATCAACTGTTTCCATTTCTTCCTGTCCTCTGCATCTTGCTCTGTCACACCAACCACCTGAATGTCCTCTCTCACCACATTCATAAACCTTATCTTAGGCCTCCCTCTTTTCCTGTTACCTGGTAGCTTCATCCTTAGCATATTTTTCCCAATATACTCTGCATCCCTCCTCAGCACATGTCCAAACCAACGTAATCTTGCTTGTCTGGCTTTGTCTCCAAACCTTCCAACCTGGGCTGACCCTCTAATATACTTATTCCTAATCCTGTCCACCCTCGTCACACCCAGTGCAAATCTTAACATCTTCAACTCTGCCACGTCAAGCTCTGACTCCTGTCTTTTTGTCAATGCCACTGTCTCCAACCCGTATAACATTGCTGGTCTCACTACCCTCTTGTAGGCCTTCCCTTTCACTCTTACTGGTACTCATCTGTCACAAATCACTCCTGACACTCTTCTCCACCCACTCCATCCTGCCTGTATTCTCTTCTTCACCTCTCTTCCACACTCACCATTACTCTGAACTGTTGATCCCAAGTACTTAAACTCATTCACCTTTGCCACCTCTACTCCCTGCATCCTCACCATTCCTCTGTCCTCCCTCTCATTCACACACATATATTCTGTCTTAGTCCTGCTGACCTTCATTCCTCTTCTCTCTAGAGCATATCTCCACCTCTCCAGGGTCTCCTCCACCTGTTCCCTACTCTCACTACAGATCACAATGTCATCTGCAAACATCATAGTCCACAGGGACTCCTGTCTGATGTCATCTGTCAACCTGTCCATCACCATTGCAAATAAGAAAGGGCTCAGAGCTGATCCTTGATGTAATCCCACCTCCACCTTAAATGCATCCGTCACTCCCACCGCAGACCTCACCGTTGTCACACTACCCTTGTACATATCCTGTACCACTCTTACATACTTCTCTGACACTCCCGACTTCCTCATACAATACCACAACTCCTCTGTAGGCACCCTGTCATATGCTTTCTCTAAATCCATAAAGACACAATGCAACTCCTTCTGACCTTCTCTGTACTTCTCCATCAACACTCTCCGAGCAAACATCGCATCTGTAGTGCTCTTCCCTGGCATGAAACCATACTGCTGATCACTAATCATCACCTCCCTTCTTAACCTAGCTTCCGCTACTCTTTCCCATAACTTCCTGCTGTGACTGATCAATTTAATCCCTCTGCAGTTACTACATATTTGCACATCACCCTTATTCTTAAAAATCGGTACCAAAACACTTTTTCTGCATTCCTCAGGCATCCTCTCACTTTCCAAGATTTCATTAAACAATCTAGTTAAAAACTCCACTGCCATTTTACCTAAACACCTCCATGCTTCCACAGGTATGTCATCTGGACCAACAGCCTTTCCGTTCTTCATCCTCTTCATAGCTATCCTTACTTCCTCCTTGCTAATCCACTGCACTTCATGATTCACTATCCGCACATCATCCAACCTTCTCTCCCTCTCCATCTGCTCAACACACTCTCCTCGCTTGCGAGTACGTTTCCCTCATTATCCTTTATCACCCTTACCTGCTGCACATCTTTGCTAGCTCGGTCCCTCTGTCTAGCCAGTCGGTACAAGTCCTTTTCTCCCTCCTTAGTATCCAACCTTTTATACAACTCTTCATACGCCTTATCCTTTGCCACCTCTCTCTTTGCCATGCACCTCATCTCCTTATACTCTTGTCTACTTTCTTCATCTCTCTTGACAATCCCACTTCTTCTTCACCAACCTCTTTCTCTGTATACTCTCCTGTACTTCTTTATTCCACCACCAGGTCTCCTTGTCCTCCTTCCTCTTTCCAGATGTCACACCAAGCACCCTTCTAGCCATTTCTCTTACTATCTCTGCTGTAGTTACCCAGCTATTCGGTAACTCTTCACTGCCACCCAGTACCTGTCTTAACTCTTCCCTGAACATCACCTCACAATTACCCTTTTTCAATTTCCACCATTTGATCCTTGGTGCTGGCCTCACACTCATCCTTCTCTTCTTGATCACCAATGTCATCCTACAAACCACCATCCTATGCTGCCTAACTACACTTTCCCCTGTCACCACTTTATAGTCTTCAATCTCCTTCAGACTGGCCCTTCTACTTAAGATATAATCCACCTGTGTGCATCTTCCTCCACTCTTGTATGTCACCCTATGCTCCTCCCTCTTGTTAAAGTACGTATTCATCAGAGCCATGTCCATCCTTTTCACAAAATCCACTATCATCTGACCTTCTGCATTCCTTTGCTTAACACCATACCTATCCATCACTTCCTCATCCCCTCTGTTCCCTTCACCAACATGCCCATTGAAATCTGCTCCAATCACCAGTCTCTCACCCTTGGGTACAGTCATCACCACTTCATCCATCTCACGCCAAAATTTTTCTTTCTCATCCATCGCACACCCAACTTGTGGAGCATATGCACTAACAACATTAATCATTACTCCATCAATTTCCAGCTTCATAAACATCACTCTATCCGACACTCTTTTCACCTCCAAAACACTCTTAGCATACTGTTCCTTCAGGATAATGCCTACACCATTTCTCCTCCCATCCACACCATGATAAAACAATTTGAAACCGCCTCCGATACACCTAGCCTTGCTCCCCTTCCATCTGGTCTCTTGCACACACAATATACCAACCGTCCTTTGGTTCATCATATCAGCTAGCTCCCTCCCTTGTATTATAATATATTTATTTATAAACTAGATCTATATAACATTTTTAACTTAGAACAAGTTTTTGATAGCTTGCTGTATATACATGCTGAAATTCAAGAAATTGTCAATGTTCATCCTGGTAGCTTTGTTTAGTTGATTAATGGTGAGTGCTATTGGAAGAGATGGCAAATGTGATTTTGAGGAGTCTGTATCACTTAATCAAAACACCAATTCAGCGAATACCTATTCATCGACCCCTATTCAGCGAACAACCCTTTTATCGAACTATCAGATCAGCAAATGTTTTCCCAGGGCACGAATTTAGTAGGCAAACATACCGAGCGATACAAATCTCAGCGTAACCCACCAAAGTGGGGGCTATGCCCCACACCCCCCGATTATATATACTAACTCCAATATTGCACTGCAATGGGGAAAAAACTAATTTCAACATGTTGGCCAACTAACACAGTGCCTGGGAAAAGTTTACTGATTTGTGCTTTTGATTAAAGGACGTTCACTGAATAGGAGTTGATGAATAGGTATTCACTGAATTGGTGTTTCCATCAAGTTATTTATACCTGATTTTGAGTGAAGCCTGTGACTTTGGGGGTAAAGAGTAGTAGTTTTGATTTTTGGTGATACATAACAGGAATTTTTTAATAAAGATCTGAGTGTTCACTGAGTTGAAGAGTGTACAGGTTGTGATTCTTGTAGTGTTCAAATCATTAATGAAAGGGTTGAACAAAAGGGACTTAACATGGGTCCTTGAGGTACCTCACCAATGAGTTGAAGAAAAGATGAGTAGCCTGATTTACCATTTTACTGACCACTAACTGTTAGTGAGGTGACTGTGAAACCATTGAAGGGTAGAAGGGAAAAGTCTAAGGACAGGCAGGATTTTCTTGTGTTTTTTTTTTAATACTATGTCAAAAGCACTTGAGAGGTTGAGAAATAGGAGATGAGCTTGCCATCATTTCTGTATTCTTTGGTGGTGTTGAAACTCTGCTGGGCAGTACTGCTGCTGGGTTTAGGATGGAATCCATGCTGTGTAGGAGAAGAGAGATATTGGCTATAGGGAGGTTATGCTTTTTTGTCAGGTTAACTTAATAGGGAGGTTTTCATTTAAAGTGGGTTCAGCTATTTCAGCTAGATCTGTTTGGCATGGGTTATGTTGAGCTGTTCTCCCAGAATGTAACAAATACTTTAAGGAAGCCAAGAACATTTCTGGGTTGTTTTCTTGGGCTGTTTGTAGAATGCTTTTGTCACCTTTGACTCTTCCTTTGGTGGAATTGTGAAGATCCTTGATAAGTTCTATGTTTATTTGGATAGTGTCATTTGTCTGCCAGGCTTTGCAAGCCTTGTCTCTTTTGTACATTTGCTATACAGTTTGTTTTGTTAGCCAGGGGATAAGACTTGATTTTACTGTCTTCCAAGAGGGGTTTTCTTGTTGGGCATAGCAAGAAATAAGGCTTTTAATTTTTTGTAGCTTCATGCACTGGAATGTTCTTTTTAACACGACTGTCGCAGGTTAGTAGGGTTGATGTAAAGGTATCATTGACTGTAGTTGGGTTACTTCATTGAGGTTCAATGTAGGTGAGTGGGTTGAGTTTCTGTGGATGTTGAGAGATGGTTACTGACTGTCGGAGTTCTAAAAGGTAATTTTACTAAGATCAGGAGGCATAAATTCAGTCCAACGTGGATGAATGTCTTGCTGGGTTTCTTATATATATATATATATATATATATATATATATATATATATATATATATATATATATATATATATATATATATATATATATATATAAATAGTGGAAGTACTGAGTTGGGTGACATTAGATATTTATACCAATTTGGCGGAGTTGGGGGAAATTACACCTGCCAAATAATAATTAGACTAAGATTACAGATTTGTGATGAATGTTGGTAGACATTTAAAGAAAAATGTCTTTAACAGTGGGGGTGTTGTCTGCAGAAGGAATGAAGATGGCTATGATACAGAAAACATATGTTTGCTGAGTTTAAGAATCTCAGATTTGTTAAATTTGAGGATGATGATGGGGGTACAATGAGATTTCTAGCCTATTTCTGAAGATGATGGCTACATCACCAGCTTGTTTTTTTTTTTTTATCTTTATCTAGTCTAATTATATTATAACCTGGAGGGAGAGTCTCCTCACCTTTTATCTGGGCCTTTAGCCATGTACCAGAGTTGATAAGGATACCTGAATAGGCTGAAATCCAATCATTGATATAAATAATTTTGTTACAGAAGCTTCTTAGGTTAATAGGGATTATATTTAATACTGGAATCTTTGTGAAATTGCAGAGCTTTAAATTTTAAGGTAGAGTTCAGTTTAGTGAATCCGGCGAATAATTTCATATAGCTGAATTTAAATAGTCAGTATGGGAGATGATCTCTGTGCTGAATTACATCCAGTAGGGTTCATTGGTAGAGATAGTTTATTTTTGTGTGATAATTTATGAGGAAGAGCACACAAAGTAGAGAGATCATCAGTACTGAATAGCTAAGCATGTTCTGTTGTAGTTGGTAGGTTGGGAGGTTTGTTGTCAGGTGAAAGGATGGATAGATTTAAAATGGGTTGTAATAAAGGATTGTCATAACTAGGAGAGAAGTGAAGGAAACTGGTTAATGTAGGGGGCAGAGTGGCAGAAAGTGAGTGCTACCATGGGAATTAAAAACAGAAGTATGCAGGTAGGTAGATAAAAGTGTATTGATGGGCCTGAATCTGTGTTGCATAAGAATGTTTAGTTTGGCATCAGCAAGGAATATTGCAATCTATTCTATTGCCATAATACCCAAATACAAATAATATAATATTAAAGGGAATTTTAAGTATCAAGTATTAATATCATCAAAGGGAATTAAAAACCCACAGCAAATAATATCAAAGGTAGGGCTGGAATTGATCAAAAGGCGGGATTGTTGTTGACTGTAAAATTGTATGCAGTGATCACCCAATGTCTAAACATCAGATACGCCTTACTTTTATGTTTACAAGAATGACTATTCACAAAGATACAACTAGCAGCTTTACGTTGTTGTGCTGAGATATATCAATGTAATACCTTTGCAAATATTAGACAAATTGCATTTTGGTGACTGAACTTTCCTTATAAATGCATAGCTTTAGTAGTGTTTAGACAGTCTCAGCTACAAGCACAAAGCTAGAATTGCAGGTAATAAAAGCAGTGCATTTATTGCAGTCCTGTTTTTGTTTACATGTGAAACAAAACTTTCTTCATAATTAAACAAAAGTCAGATATTTAATGTTTATCTGTACTACCTAATAACTTTTGCATTACCCCTTCTACTCCAAAGAAGTCGTACTCCACTTACTCAGGGATATTTTACTTCTGCATTGTATTTTTTTATAAAAAAACAGAGTTGTTTTACTTCTGTTTTATAATTTTTGCAGCAGACATTTTAAGCATTGTTGGCATAAGATGCTATATATGCCAGGATAGCTCTTTTCATTTTGTAAGCAGTTGACATGAAAGAAGGTGGACATTATCTCTCATGTTTATGGATCTGATGCCTGGTGGCTGTGGCCTTAAATGTTTTAATACCAAAACTTGAGTACAACCTACCTATTATCACCCCACAAGCTTTTCTAAACCTTAATATCCTGAAGAAGATGGAAAAATATCCTCAGATTCATTCATCTAAGGTCAAAATATGAAGAAAATCTTCATAGTTACATTTCTCCAATAAGTAAAGCCACATTATTACATCCATCCATAATACAGCCCCCAAACAATCTCATTATTCTATGTAATTCTAATTTTTTTTTTCTGAATCTCTGTTCTCAGAGGCCAGTCTAATAGCACTTGGTATCCTTAGGCAGTGCATTAAATGCTTATTTCTCACAGATAATGATCTTTTACTCCGCACCAAAAATTCTCTTTCAGGGACTTGCAAATATTGGCTGCCTCATTATTTTCAACAACATGGACCATGAGCAGCACACAGTTCTAGAACATTCTACATCAAGCCTCAGAAAAATTTCTTATGCTGAGGTCAAGAAAAAAATCTTTGCTAAAGTCTCCTAGATCCATGAACACTAGGTCACTGCATAAACCCAATATTACATCAACTTTAGGCACACCTTCAGCAAAAAGTTTCCAAGAGTCAAATTGCTTTAAAAGTATTACATCAAACCACTCTATAATTAGAAATGCCTTATTGATTAGTGACTAAATCATCAGTACCACAGATTCTCCACTGACTAGGCTGGACAAAGACAGGGCAATAGTGAATTGTCTTTCAAAGTTTAGAATCTGTTATATATCAAGGTACCCCTAAGACCCTTTCACCTAACAAATATGACCACGACATGGTGGTGGTCCATGTGCAATTGAGCTGGGATGCAGTACCATGAGGGGCATGCTTGTTACAAATGCAGGGAAGACACTGGTGCTGAATGTAATCCTTCTCCATAAATAATGCCTATTTAAATAAAAGAATTCTCTTCAACAGCTAGCTAAATAGTTAATCTTTTCAGGTAGATCTTGTGCTTATCAGCATGGGGCAAACTGACTGGTACAACTTACTTTGAAAAGGATGGCCTGATTCTTTCATTCCAAGCCTTTGCTGGTTGACTGTGCCTTCTTTAGGCAGAGCCAAGCTAAAGGACAACCCAGTATAACTAACATATCAAATTTAAAACTGGATCACATTAAGGTGTGTCTGCTCAGTGGAAGAAGTCTCAACACCCATATACCTGACTTTCAAACTCTCCTGCACTTGGAACAAGTACTGAAACGTAACTTTATTTATTTATTTATTTTGCATTTGTTTACCGGGAACGTCCGACTAGACACAGGTCCATTTGCAGCGGAGGCCCGGGGAGAAAAGCTCCAGATACAGTTAACTAGACCAAAACAACAATACAACAGATACATCATAAAGGTAATCATTACAGATGCACAGTGACACAATGACAGACAGTAATTTACAGCAAAGGATACTTAGCAGAAGTTAGTTTTTTTTTTCCCTCGTATACTCTAGGGATTTGAAATGGTCAGAGGATGGGAAGTGGAGAGCCACCCATATGTAACTAGTGGAATCCCAGCAACAGTGAGTTAGTATGGCTTAACTGGTGGGAGGGGGTGCCATGGGCAAAACCAATTTTTTGTGTAGTGGGCTCTGAAAAGTTTTTTTTAAATTGGGAAGTAGAGGTTATCGAGGTTAAGTGATTTGGGAGTGCATCCCAGGTTCTGGCAACAGAGCAGGCAAAGAGAAATTTGCCAGCTTCGTTTTTGTGTTTGATGACATTTATGCTGTTCTGGATAGTAGATCTTAAGGTTTTGGAGGTGGAGTAGGATTGACTTAGTTGCTGCAGGGCAGGGGTTTTATTGGAAACATAATAGAGCTTATGGGCAATTGCGAGTTGGTTGAGCAGCCTGAGTTGTGGAAACTCAAGCCAGTTCAGTTGCTTGAGGGCTAGACAGTGATGGGACCTATGAGTGGCTTTGGTAGAAACTTGGCAATCTTGTTGTAGCAAGATTCCATCTTGGTTATTTCGGTGTGGCGAAGATTGGTTAAGATAGGGGAGGCATAAAGGAGGATGGATAACAGATGGGTTCTTGCAATACTGGCTTTGGTGTGTTTAGTCATAAACTGTCAGTTCCTATAAAGGAGTCCCATCTTTTTGTTGACTTTCTTGATTGTTTGGGCTATATGTATGTCAAATTTCAGATTATTGTCAATTTCTATGCTTAATAGTTTAGTCTGAATTGTTAGGGTGATTAGTGTATTATCTTTGGATCGTATAGCGAAGTTATTGTTTACTGTGGAAGATCTACCAGGGCTGAGGAGTACAAGTTTGTTTTTTTTTGGATTGAGTATAAGTTTAATGTTGGTGAACCACTGTCCGGCTAGGGTAAAGTTTTGCTGGGTGATAGTTTCTAGTTCATTCAAGGTGGGTGCTGCACATATGATAGTTGTGTCATCTGCGTATTGCATTATAGATGCAGAGAGAGTGGATGAGGCTGTCTGGTTAGTAAATAGAGAAAACAGTAAGGGACTGAGGATGGACCCTTGAAATGCATAGAACGTACAACTCCGTATCTGGGTTTTGAGCTTACTATGCCTTCAGATCCAATGTCAACTGTGGCAGCATCTCTGTATTTATCAGTGATCATAGCACCTCCAGATCCTCAGAAAAACAGAAAACTGAACCTTTCGAACTCCAGTTCACATTAAACATGGCCTATTATCAACTTATACCCAGTTACAGGGCACTCTTACTGAGGTCTGACAATCGTGAAAGGTTCTTAAATGTACTTTGAACTGCTCATAAACAAAGAGCTCTTTTGGTAGACTTTAACTATGTGATTAATAAACTGTGGATCTAAGTCCTTATTGCTCTCTCCAAACCAAGAACACTGTAACAGTGGGACCAGACAATAACCCAGGATGCCTTTTAAATAGCATGACACATGACCTAGCAAGCTCTCTGGAATTACTTAACTGCAACCTCCAAACAGACTTTGTGCCATGGACAAGGGTAAGGTGGTCCACACAGCCTATCTAGACCTTGCCAAGGCCTTTGACACCATCCCCCACTCTGGAATCATAGATAAACTTACTAAGTTGGGCATTAATCCCTATGTCACCCAATGGGTTGCTAAATGGCTTACTGATAGAACCCACACTGTAAAAGTAGCCGACTCCAAATCCAGCTCCAGACAAGTGACAAGTGGAGTACCTCAGGGTTCAGTCCTGGGGCCGCTCTTGTTTGGCATCTACTTCTCTGAAGTACAGGTCAACACTAAGGGACTCTGGCTAACAAAGTTTGCAGATGACTGCAAACTGGGAGCCATTATTGAATCCCCAAATGATGTGGATACTCTACAAAAGGGCCTTACAGAAACAGATGCTTGGTGCCAGAGCCATGGGCTCAAGCTCAATGCCAAGAAATGTATTGTTATCCCCTTTGGGAAAAAACATGTATCCATGAATTACCATATAGGTGGCAGTACACTAAACACAGAAAGTGTGATAAGAGACTTAGGGACACAGGTGGACAGTGGTCTCACCTTCGATAACCACATCGCCACAACAGTCAGGAAATCCTTCTATGTGGCACACCTCATCACAAAGGGCTTTTCATCCAGAAAAAAGAAGGTCATTGTCCCACTGTACTCATCCCTCATTAGACCCATTATAGAATACAACGCACCATTTGGTATGTACCTCTCAAGACATCTGCAACAACTGGAAAGGCCTCAGAAATACCTCACTAAAAGAATCACAGGCCTAAAGCAGATGCCCTACGCTGACCGCCTTAAAAAACTCCAGCTATACTCTGTCGCATATCGTCTACTCAGAGGCGATCTCTGCTTAACATACAAGGCCATGTCAAACCCAGAGCTGTTGGACATGCTACACTTAAAGAAATACCAATCCCTCAGAGCTACACGCTCCAGGCATCTAAACCTTGTCATCACAATAAACAAAACATGCTGGAGGGATAGGTTCCTTACCCAGAGACTCCCCAGACTCTGGAATAGATTGCCCATACATGTCAAGCAGAGTGCCTCTTTGGACCTTTTCAAGAGGAACCTTGACGATTGGATGGGAGAAAGGAAATTCACCCCAGGGATCACATCAGTCGCCCTGCTAGACAGGGGTCCAGGAAAGTAAATAATGTGGGAAGAAATAGCCAGGGAATTGTTATGGCTAGGCTTGTATAGGCCCTAGGGCTGATAGCCTAGTACCAACCTATGAACCTATGAACCTATGAACCTATGCCTCCTGAATGGAGAACAACAGCCACTGGGGATGCACAAGTCAGTGAATTTCTTCTTGCCTGTCCCAAGCCTGCATAAATAGGGAGGGTTACATCAGGATGGGCATCCGGTGTAAAATTTTTGCCAAATGACATATGCGGACAACAATACAGATTTCCTTACTGGATTAGTTGATGCCTGGATTAACAATGATCACCAGTATTGTTGAACAACAGGGTGTTGGTGGAAATTGGGCTACTATTGGCCGAAGAATGAGAAAAAGGGGGGAAGGCATGCCTGGAGGCAGGAGGAGAGGGGGAAGTTTAGAAGTGTGATAGCGATGGTTTGAATGTTGGCAGTATGACTGGTATAGGGCGAGAGTTAACTAATATGATGGAGAGAAGGAAGGTTGATATATTGTGCGTGCAAGAGAACAGATGGAAGGGAAGTAAGACCACATGTATAGGAGGTGGGTTCAAATTGTTATATCATGGTGTGAATGGAAGGAGAAATGGGGTACGGGTTATCCTGAAGTAGCAGTATGCCAAAAGTGTTTTGGAGGTGAAAATAGTGGAAATTGATGGTGTGATGATGAATGTTAGTAAATATGCTCTACAAATTGGGTGTGTGATGGATGAGAGAGAAAAATTTTGGAGTGAGTTGGCTGAAGTGGGAGTGAGTGTAGCCATAGGTGAGAGAGTGGTGATTGGAGTGGATTTCAATGGGCATGTTGTTAAAGGGAACAGAGGGGATGAGGAAGTGATGGGAAGGTATGCTGTTAAGGAGAGGAATGCAGAAGGTCAGATGATAGTGGAATTTGTGAAAAGGATGGACATGGCTGTGGTGAACATGTATTTTAAGAAGAGGGAGGAGCACGGGGTGACATACAAGAGTGGAGGAAGATTCATACAGGTGGATTATAACCTATGCAGGAGGGCCAGTCTGAAGGAGATTGTAGACTGTAAAGTGGTGACAGGGGAAATTGTAGTTAGGCAGCATAGGATGGTGGTCTGTAGGATGATAGTGATCAAGAAGAGGAGGAGGAGAGTGAGGGCAGTGCCAAGGATCAAATGGTGGAAGTTGAAAAAGGATAAATGTAAGGTGGAGTTCAGGTAAGAGTTAAGATGGGCACTGGGTGGCAGTGATGAGTTACCGCATAGCTGGGCAGCCACAGCAGAGGTGGATAGAATGACATATAGAAAGGTGCTTGGTGTGACATCTGGACAGAGGAAGGAAGACAAGGAGACCTGGTGGTGGAATCATGTAGTACAGGAGAGTATACAGAGAAAGAGGTTGGTGAAGACGTAGCATTGTCAGAGAGATGAAGAAAGTAGACAGGAGTATAAGGAGATGAGGAGTATGGTGAACAGAGAGGTGGTGAAGGCTAAGGATAAGGCGTATGGTGAGTCGTATGAAAGGTTGGACACTAAGGAGGGAGTAAAGGACCTGTACCTATTGGCTAGACAGAGGAACCAAGCTGTGAAAGATGTGCAGCAGGTAAGGGTGATAAAGAATAATGAGGGAAACATACTCACAAGTGAGGAGAGTGTGTTGAGTAGATGGAAAGAGTACTTTAAGGGGCTGATGAATGAAGCGAATGAGAGGGAGAGAAGGCTGGATGATGTGAGGATAGTGAATCAGGAAGTGCAACGGATTAGCAAGGAGGAAGTAAGGACCGCTGTTAAGAAGATGAAGAATGGTAAGGTTGCTGGTCCAGATGAGATACCTGTGGAAGCATGGAGGGTGTTTAGGAGAGATGGCAGTGAACTTTTTGCGGTAGGAGTGACAGATGCATTCAAGGTGGAGGTGGGATTACATCAAGGATCACCTTTGAGCCCTTTCTTATTTGCAATGGTGATGGACAGGTTGACAAATGAGACCAGACAGAAGTCCCTGTGAACTATGATGTTTGCAGATGATATTGTGATCTGTAGTGAGAGTAGGGAACAGGTTGAGGAGACCCTGGAGGATAGAAGAAGGGTGAGGATGCAAGGAGTAGAGCTGGCAATGGTAGATGAGTTTAAATATATGGGATCAACAGTTCAGAGTAATGGTGAGTGTGGAAGAGAGGTGTAGAAGAGAGTACAGGCAGGGTGGAGTGAGTAGAGAAGTGTCAGGAATGATTTGTGACAGATGGGTACTAGTAAGAGTGAAAGGGAAGGTCTACAGAGAGTAGTAAGATCAGGTATGTTATACGGGTTGGAGACAGTGGCACTGAAGAAAAGAGCTGGAGGTGGCAGAGCTAAAGATGTTAAGATTTCCATTGGGTGTGACAAGCATGGACAGGATTAGAAATTAGTATATTAGAGGGTCAGCTCACATTGGACGGTTTGGAGACAAAGCCAGAGAGGTGAGATTGTGTTGGTTTGGACATGTGCTGAGGAGGGATGCTGGGTATATTAGGAAAAGGATGCTAAGGATGAAGCTACCAGGTAACAGGAAAAGAGGAAGGTCTAAGATAAGGTTTACGGATGTGGTGAGAGAGGACATGCAGGTAGCTGGTGTGACAGAGCAAGATGCAGAGGACAGGAATAAATGGAAACAGATGATCTGCTGTGGCAACGTCTAACTGTAACAGCTGAAAGAAGAATGGAAAACAGCAACAGCTATCCCTCTGCACAAAAGAGGGCCATCAATAAATCCTAGAATTTACAGACCTAGAAGTTTCACTAATCTCATATGCAAAGCTATGAAAAGAATTATGATGGAAATGAACAAAAATGACATAGGAAACCTCCAGACTCTGGATCCAACTCAATTTGTTTTTTTTTCAAGTGCGGGTCATGCCTACCTAACCTGGTGGACTTCTTCGAGAAGGTCACCAAAGCAATGGATGAGGGCAAAATGGTTCAAACTACCTACCTTGACCTTGTCAAGGCATTTGACAAAATACCCCACTTGAACATTGTTGACAAACTCAAAGTTATGTGCAAACCCTTATGTCACCAAGTGGACAACAAGCTTGTTCACAGATACGATCCAAGAAGTTAGAAATTGGGGAGCCCACCTCTAAAAAGAGGCTAGTCACAAGGTGAATTCCTCCGGGATTGGACATGGGAGTACTTCATTATGGCATTTACTACTCTGAAGGAAAGGCCAGTGTCAATGGCTTCTGGCCGACTAAATTTGCAGATGAATGCAAATTAGGATGGTTATTGAATCTTCCATTGTCAAAAATGTTCTCCAAGAAAGATTGACACAAATAACCGGTGTCAGTGCCATAGACTAAAACTAAATTTCAATTAATGCATAATAGTATCATAGAAGGAAGTCATCCACCACTGGTAGCTATCATATTGTTAACAAATTCCTAAGAAACTTGGAGGCAAACTCAGATAGCAATCTATCCATTGACCATTACATGTCTACAGAACAGAAGTGAGAAAAAAATTCTGTTGTGCAACTTTATTTAAGGCATGGCATCTAAGTCCAAGGAAGTCATTGTTCCACTGTATTCGGCATTCATCAGACCCATCATTGAGTACAATGCACCCTTTGGTATGTACCTAACCAGGCATATCCAACAACTGAAACTTCCACAGAGGTTCTTCACTAAAAGAATACAGGGCATAAGTAACTTGTGCTGTGCAGACCACTTCAAGGCCCTATCCCTGTATTCTGTCTCCTACAAGCTGTTGAGGTGAGATCTATGCCAGGCATATATCCCTCATAAAATCCTCCAAAGCTAATTACGAAAACAAAATTGCCACTGACTCTAAAGACAACCACAAAGCATTCTATAGCTATGTCATGAATCTCAATGGCAACACACAGATTTGCTCTGAGTTGCAGCATAATGGCACTAAATATACAGAACCAACTGATATTGCCAACATCCTGGCAGATAGGTTCAGTGCTAACTTTACACCCCTCTCACCCCCTAGAGGGCCCTTCTCTATACCAGAAGAATGCAAAGTTCCTGTAATCACGGCTGCACAGATAAAAAAAACACTCTCCAAAGCCAAGAACACAGCATCCATGGGACCTGACAATATCCCAGGCTGTGTTCTACACAAACTACAGAATGAACTGGCACCCCACTTAAGTACCATGTTCAGTCATAGCCTCACCTCAGGGTTTGTGCCCACTGAATGGCACACTGCGATGGTTATCCCACTACACAAAGGGGGAGCCACAATGGACCCTGGGAACTATCGCCCCATTAGCCTGACGTGCCTGGTCTGCAAGGCCATGGAACTTATCATCATGGAACTCATAAACAAAGACATTGGTAATCTCCAAACTCTGGACCCCATCCAGTTCGGGTTTGTACAAGGCAGATCATGTCTCCTAAACCTGATAGATGACTTTGAAGCAGTCACCAAAGCCATAGATGAGGGTAAGGTGGTTCACACAGCCCATCTAGATCTCACCAAGGGTTTTGATACCATCCCCCACTCTGGAATTATAGATAAACTCACTAAACTAGGTATAAATCCCTATGTCACAAGATGGGTTGTCAACTGGCTCATGGACAGAACCCACACTGTGAAAGTAGCAGACTCCAAATCCGACTTCAGACCAGTGACAAATGGAGTACCCCACAGGGTTCAGTCCTGGGTCCTCTCCTGTTTGGTATCTACTTCTCTGAAGTACAGCTCAACACAGAAAGGCTTTGGCTAATGAAGTTTACTGATGACTGCAAACTGGGAGCCAATAATCGAAACTCCTAATGATGTGGGCATCCTACAAAAGGGCCTCACTGAGACAGATGTCTGGTGTCAAAGCCATGGCCTGAAGCTCAATGCCAAAAAATGCATTGTCATCCCCTTTGGTAAAAACTCTGTTCTCATGAACTACCACATAGGTGGTGGTCTACTTAACACCGAAAGTGTGATGAGACCTTGGGACACAGGTGGACAGTAGTCTCTCCTTTGATAATCACGTCACCACAGTGGTCAGGAAATCCTTCTATGTGGCACACCTCATCATAAAATGTTTCTCATCCAGAACAAAAAGAGGTCATTGTTCCCCTCTACTCATCACTCATTAGACCCATTATAGAGTACAGCACCCCTTTTGGTATGTACCTCACAAGACATCTACAACAACTGGAGAGGCCACAGAAATACCTCACAAAGAGGATTACTGGCCTCAAACAGATACCCTATGCAGACAGTCTCAAAAAACTTCAGCTTTACTCCGTCGCATATCGCCTACTCAGAGGCGATCTCTGCCTAGCATACAAAGCTAAGTCAAACCCATGCTGTAGGGACCTAAACCATGGCACCACAATAAACAGAACATGCCAGAGGGATAGATTCCTGTCCCAGAGACTTCCCATAGTGGAACAGACTACCTATGTCAAACAGAGCTCCTCATTAGCACTCTTCAAGAAAAATCTTGATGATTGGATGGGAAATAGGAAATTCACCCCGGGGATCACGTCTGTTGCTCTGCTCAACAGGGGCACAGGAAAATAATTTTCTTGGGTGGCGAAAGCCAGGGTACCTTTTTGGCTAGGCTTATATAGGTCCTAGGGCCAATAGCCTAGTATCTACCTATGAACCTATATAAGGCATTGTCAGACCTCCATCTGATGGCCCTCTTGCATAGCCACAAAACAAACAGCTCCATAATTACACATTTCAAAGACTTAAACCTTGCCTCTGTTATGCAAATAGGGCCTGCTGTAGAGAGGGGTATGTATCCACCCCTATTCTAGTACAGGCTGCACCATCCGTGTGATGCAGAGTTCCCCCCTAACCCAATTCATGTGTAATTTGGACAACAGGATGTGGAACAGGAAATCCATCACTGGTTTGGCTCCTGTATCTCTGGTGTTCCCAGGACCCTGCTTGTAAATATTTCATCTCCTATGTCCCTGCTTACAATTATCAAGGGTGTGACAACCATGTCCTGGCCCAGCAATCAAGGAGCCTCAATCCTCACCACTAACACCAGGGAGGTATAGTCTCCAGAACAGGAAAGGATAACTAATACACACAATAAATTACAATTTCCCTTAAGTGCACACAGAGATCACAGTCAGTCTGGGGCTGGTTGCTCCTTTGCTCACCAGGTCCCCAGTAAGACTCCCCACTGACACAGCTATAGGGTCCAGGTCTCAGCCTAACTGGGCAAGCTAAAACCTCCAGTACCCTCTCTGTCTAACCAGTGCTTTGTGTCCCTGCCAAGTAGCTGACACAAAACACACACACTTTGATATGACTATTTATACAACTTCACAGATACTCCTGGGAAAGTCTGGCACTGATTCTCCAGCTGTGCCCCTTTACCCAGACTGTGTGTGTCTTTTGGCTTTTCCTGGTTAGGGGTCGCCACAGCAGAACTCCGGTCCGCTAATGATTGGCAGTAGATTTTTTTATGTGCCGAGTTGCCAGCCCTGACGCACAACCTTCAACAAAGGTACACCCATTCACACATGTCTCCACACAGAAGATGCTCTAGCTGAGAATCGAACAGGACAACATCTTACTGTGAGGCAACAATGCTATAGCAGCACCACCACCACCGCAGAATGCCCCTTTACCCAGACTATACGGTAGTAATTACTGTCACCACCCACTTAATAATATCAGTTACTAAAAGGCCCTTAAAAGGGTGTCCAATTATTACTGTGCAGTATTAATATCCAGTGGTAGTATGACTAACAGTAAAGGCTTGCTTTAGAGTGGCCTATTACAACAACCTCTATAAATATGCAATGTATTCTAGAGCTTATCTCTACACAAAGCAGCCACAGGTAGAAGGTTTTAAAAATATTTAATAAATAATTAAAACACACGACAAAACTACTACACCACAGAGATATCTAAGAGTGCAGAGATCACACAAAAACATAAAATAATACAGTAGGACAGGTCTGATTTCAAAGAAAAACACCTAATTAATCTTTACTAGCTTTAACTTTTCCTACAAGAAATCACAGTGCTAAAAACGTACATGTGAGCATAAGCAGAGTGCTGGTAAGTTGGATATTAAGATCAAAATGCCTTCAGTCTCTTGTGAGAAATAGTATTTAAACATTACTAACAAACATGTCTCTGGGTCCTCCCCAGATTACATCATTTTTGACACTTAGGTTTTCCTAGTATTCGTATTGCATCATCTTGACACCTGCTCTGAATTCCCAGGCTAATAGAAACTCCATTTACATTATTTAGCAAGCTAACACCTGCACAGGAGAATGCAACAATAAAAGGCATTTCATATATACACTCTAGCAGAAAATAAAGCACCTTCCACATGTACACTCTAACAATTATACTTTAAGTTAAGACAATAGGAAGAATGTGTTCAGCTAGCCACTCTGGCACCATTTTTTTAGATAATTGTACTTTCAAAGACATTTGAAATGCTTGGCTTGGTTTTCCTTACAGCAGATGGCAATGTTGCAACAATCTTGAAGCTCACATTTTACAATGTTTTCTTTACACTCAAGAAACATGTCTGTATTTTACATTTATTATCAAGAAAACATGCCTGTATTTTACATTTATTTACAAATGCCAGAATTAGATATCAAATTCGATTTGACTAGGCTGGCAGCCTTCGCCCATCTCTCCCCAGTCATCACAAAGGGTACCAGAACTTTTCAGAGATTTGGGTTTCATGGCTATGCTTAAAAAGCTCCTTGTGGTCAGTCACCTAGTAAACGCCTATGAACCTGTTTATAGGCCATGCTCAGAAGTTCTTTTGATGAACAAAAACTTCCTGGAAGGCTAACAAAACCACCCTTGACTGGTTCTTAAAAAAATATCTTTATCATGCACTATCTCCCACTTTTCTTCTTCCCTGATTAAGGTGTATCATAGTCTAGCAACTTCTACATTCAAAATCTCTATACTCTCTAAAACTAACATCTCCAAATTCAAGGAGATCAGACATATTAACCTCATCAAATTCAATAGAGGTTCAAAATTCATTATAGCAGCATTAGCCCCAGTGTTGCTGCATTATGTAGAATCACAGAAAGGGTTCTACGTCTACTTGGTTAAATTGTTGGAACTGACACTCACAAGAAGTGCTAAATATAATAGGAAATTCAAAACCAAACCACCATAATAAATCTTACAGTAAAAAAAAAAAGCTACTTAAAGTACACAGCAGATCAAACAAACCTCATGTCAAGGATATTAGAAATACTACTACAAAATTTAAAAATACTACTTGGTCTACTAAACCAACCCATGAGCTAAGGTTAGCATCTGAAGCCAACGACAATTACAAATCGTCCTTTAGCTACGATAGAAAACCAAGAAATAACACCAAGCATTGCTCAGAACGTATTGAAAATGGCACCACCTATTCTGGCCAACATAGTGGTAAACAGATTCAGTGTAAATTTTTGCCTCAGAGACTGCCATCCAACATCCATATGTTCTTGAATAATTTAAATGCTCCCATCATCAGTAAAGAATATGCACTTTGGGTGCTTTCCAAAACCAACAATACTGCTTCCATGGAACCTGATAAAACACCTTCCTGATTTATAAATACGATCTGAGGAAGACAACAGTCAAAAGCACTTATCGGATATCTTCAAGGGACAGTTTTGAGCTATTTTTCATTTTATTTTCAAGTCGAAGTTTTATTCGTATTAAAGGACTACATTTTAATTGGAACACTTGTGGATTTCATTGATTGGCCATCCTTGGGTGGATTTTCTGTCTTTTTTCTGCTGATTTATTATAAATGGTGCCAAAAAGCCCTAACAGAGCCCCTCCTCAAATTGTTTAACATAATTTTAGCCACTGGCTTTGTCCGTGAGCTTTGGCGCACACAGAAGTAGTTATGTCTCTTCAAAAGGGTTGCCCTACCACCTTCTCTAAGAATTACAGGCCCATCAGCCTGATTTGCCTCATCTGAAAAAACATGGAACATGACATAACTGACCCGATAAATTGTAATATCAAAAATATCATTAGGTTAGACTCACATTATTATGACTTGGTTAACTGTAGATCAGGTCTCATGAGCTTGGTTAAATTCATGTAATGGGTAACCCAGGCTGCTGAAAGCAGGTCATGCTGTGTCTACATGATCTGCCTTAATCTGACTGTGGTGATTCACACTGTTCACATGCTACCATAGTTAGTAAGCTTAATGCTTTAAAAATAGCTCCCTGTTTGATAAGATGGACAGCAAAGTGTTTAAAAGGCAGAGCATGCACAGTGTGGGTAGAAGGTACCTCATCTTAAAACCATGTGGGTGATCAGTAGTGACCCACATTGTTCAGGGCTGGGACCTCTTTTGTAAAGCATTTGCATTTTGGATTTCTAGGCCTTGAACCAAGACCTGTGGTGAACTACGTTTGGAGCTGAGTATAAAGTAGGCGTCATTGTCAAGTTCCTCTGATTCATAAACTCTTAAGATCTAACACTCAGGAATACCTGGCCCATTAAAAGGGGCTCAAATTAAATGCAAAAAGTACACTATTGCCACATTTGGCAGACAAACCCTTCCGCAGCATAGAGCATAGCCAATGCCCTATTTCAAAAAGATTATGCTGTTAGGGACCTTGGAACATGGGTTGATAATTCCCGCTCTTTTGATCATCATCTCACTTGATGACAGTCAGGAAATTCTTCTACTTATCACAGCAAATTGCCAACAAAATATCATCCAGCTCTAAAGAGGTTATTTTTCCTTATGTTCAGCATTAATTAGGCTGACTGAGTACAGTGCCCCAGTTAGAAAGACCCCAGAGATTTCTAAGAAGACCACCATCCTAAAAAGCTAACAAGAAAGACTAGAAGAACTGTTCTTTTATTTAGTGTCTTGTAGATCTATGCCTATCCTTCCATGCCATTAAGTTTCAGTGGTGCTGGGTCTCTTGTATACCCACAGATAAAGTCATCACAGAATCTTCACCAGCAGATACATAAGAATGGCAAGACAGCTTCATCACACGGTGTCTTCCCCACCTCTGACTCCCCTCAAATGAATCAGTGTGATCCACTGTGCTCCTACAAATGTGGCCTGGATGATTGGACAGGAACACACTAAATCAACTCAGGCTTGAGTGGCTTAGCCCACCTCAAGGGGGAAGGGTCTAAGTTGGGGGGGGGGATACTAGCAAGGTACAAGGTGTCACAAAACTCAATTGCCTTGAATTTTCTGTGTTATAAATACTGCTGCCTGTCTTTAAATCTGGTCTGCTTCCAGTACATGCTAGACTTTTCCCTACTGATTACATTTAAACTAATCATAGATAACCACCGTCCCTCACTAAAAAAAAATCCTTTATTTCAGAAACGCATTTTACTTGCTGCTGAATTCAGACAATACACTTTTGGTTAGACCTCCAACTACACTGAAGTAGACAGCTCATTCACTAAACTTGTACCTAGTTTATAAGCCTCAAAATGATTCTGCAGAGCAAACCGCAGATGAATTGCATGTTGGCATCACCTCTCACTCAACCTTCCCTATTACGTTTATCCTTTTTGATTGCCACTCTTTTCCGTATGCTTTTCAAGACTTTCTATACCCCTACTCCTTTTACATTCTTACTTTGCATTCCTTCCTTCTATTTCCAGCTCTTCTCAGCAAAAGTGTAATGACATGATTTAAATATAATTGTATAAATGCTCAGTTTTTCTGTTTTACATTATACAGCCATATTTCACGCTCCTACTATATCACTCATCGTACACTTGATAGTAGTCCTATTTCCCACTAATATCAGTCTTCAAATGTTTGCTAATCATTCATTTTTTCACTTATTGCATAGATGATATTTAATGTGGTAGCCATTTTAGCTCAGGTCATGTCTGAAAAGGGTCTTCTTACCTAGTTAACAAATGTTTAAATAAAATAAATTTCAATTAACAATGTTTATGTGCACAAGGGGTTATTTTACCAGTGTAGTTGGTTAGGAGACTAGGCCTAGGCCATCATTAACTATTAAGCGGTTTATGTTTATATTTATGAGCTGTCTTACTTTCTAGAGCTAAATTTAATAAGATCATACTTTGCATATAAAAATATGACTTGACTATTGTAAAAATCCAAGGGATAAGGGGTGTGGGAGACAGGTGACAACAATGGTACATTATATTTTCCTCCAGTCTAGAGGAAGTATTCTAGAATGCAATCCACTGTATGATGATATTTTAGCAATAACTCATGACTAGGTGCTAGTATCACAGAATTTACCCACAGCTGGCATGATTTGATCACAAGGGTGAAGCCCAAGTGGCAAAATGAAGGCAGCCTTGGGTAAATGTGATACCCACACCCAGGAGTGGATTATTGCTATTCATACCTCTCAACTTTGCCTCATATTTTCAGTCTGTTCCTCATAAAATCTATGATTTTCTGAATTTTTGTGGCAAGTCAGTGAGAATTGAATTCACTAAATGACAGGCATATGAGTTTCAGTCTTCATATCCTTCAGAAAATGCATGGTAACACAAGACCTTTTATTCTAACAACTTTCTAAGTTTATAAGAGCGATATTTAAAATTTGTCCCTATTTTTGGGGCTTTGTCCCCCCATTATTTTTGTCTTTGGATTTTTTGTGCTAAGAGGTTGAGAGCTATGTTGCTATTGTACAGTGCCATTATTTAAATAAAATTGCTTACCTTTATTAAATATTGTCTTTATATAATGGTGCTGTAGTGTTCTTCCACTCTCTTCCTTGTTTACTGATGTACTGTGCATGCGTATGGGACTTGTTTTCCCATGTTTGCATCAGTACAGTTCAGCAGAAGCACAGATAAGAGAGAATCTCCATTGCTGCTTTTTCTATTTTTTTTTTAACTGCTGAGAGTTTTCTAAGAGACGGTGCAGAATTACAAGTAAAATCAGGCACTTTTCTGATTCTTTAGTTTTGCAGACTGTACCTGATCTTTCTTATATTTGGCTCTGTCCCTCAGCAAATGCCAAAAGAAAGTCTGCCTGCTTAGTGGTACCTCAGTGGTCAGACATTTTCTATTCCTATTTGCTTGGTTTACAATGGTCATGCTGGTTGAGCTGTCCAATCAGTGTGCTCATTTCTGAATAGTAATCAGCTGTTATTGCATAATTGTTCACACTGAATAGTTTAGTTAACATTACACTTGTGTGATAGGTCAACAGTCTGCAGTACTCATCCTGCAGTAGATGTATTTATCGATTATTATCATCGCATATGGACTGATCTGTATGGTACCAGTCTTCTTGATTACCTCAGGACGTATAATTCCGAAACTGTTATATTTGTAGCATTTATACAGAAAACTATTAAGTTTTGACCAGATCAACAGTAAGTGATTCGCACTTTGCAATCTGTTCAGACAGCTAGTCACAGTAACTGGAAGTAATACCTGTGAGGAATAACTGCTATTTTTGCATTCCTATGAAGCACTAGCTAAGTGTTGCATTATATGGAATACTGCTGCTTAGAAAAAAAAAGTTTGACCAAGTATAATGCTATGATTTCTATGATTAGATTACCAGATGGAAATTACTACTCTTTAATGACTGATACAAATATCTCAGACTATGCCTATTTTAGCAGTGCATTTAATGCAGTTTCATGGGATGTTTAATTTTACATTATTGTGCCAACTCTGACAAGCCAGTTTCAGTTAGGCCATTCCTTAGATGTTTGGTACAGGTTGCAAATCTTTATATTGCTGATAAGTAGGTTGGAATATTCATAAGTAAATGTCACACAGAGAGCCAAACTATCTTCTGCTACAGCAAAGTAGCTAAATTTGCTGCCAACCTTATATACTAATCGCATAACTTTGAGGTCCTACAATTAAACTGGTTTGAACTGCCTATCTACCAAACTTGAACATAGCTAATTACTGAATATAACCATAATCATTCTCCAGAAAAAAACATGTCCAGCACATAAAGATGCTCAACCTCCCTAATCTTGTAGGGTCCTATGCTGAAGTGAAAAATAGTTTTTCAACAAATTAAACACCTCAGTCAGGGACTCTCTGTACTCTCACTGTGTCTCTAAACTGTGGAATGCCATTCTGCAAAACCAAAAAGTACTGAAAACCTCTTTAGTTTTAGACCTTTGCTTAAGCAACACCCAAGCCTGTTCTTGTTATCCTTCTGCCTCCCACCTGGGTGAGACAACCTTCACCTTCAACTCCTCCTGCTCTCCCACTCTATCCAAGTTTTATTTCTGAGCTAAAATACATCTACCATTTCTCCACGTTAACTCTTCAGTCTAACCCATACACTCATCTACCATATCCAAGTCTCTTATTTCACCTTCTTCATCACTAAACAGTTAAATAGTTCTTATCTGCACTATATTTAGAAAACATCTAATGACCATAATCTCAAACTTTATTTCTGTCCACTCTAACCCCCTCCCTTAATTTATTTCCCTCAAATCCAGTATTTCACATGAATGCTTATACAATGTCATCTTTCTCTCCCCACTAAACACTTTGTCCTATCTCATAGGCTTGGTGTCTGTTATTCTAAAAGTGTATTAGTTCTGTTTAAGCACTTGGGCTTTGGGCCAGTTATTTTACATTAAGAAGGTGTGGTCTGCACTCTTGTGGGAGGAGAGGGTAGATTCTGCCCATCTGAGCTGGGAGTTTCTGGTTAAAGGCTTATTGTGCCTGCTTATTTTAACTGTTTCTTTCTGAAATTGGTACGCCTTGTTTGCTGTAGCATAGACTAAATTCAGACCTGCTGAATCTAGCTTGCTTTGTATAACTTGAGGACTAATCCAGACCATTTTTTTGGAGAAGGTTCTAGTGGCGGGAGTGTGCAGTTAGAAATTGTCTGATTGAAGGCTGCTGGAAATGGGCTCAGTTTTTAGCTTTTTATTGGTTAATTGGTTAATTTGTTTAAATCAGTTTGCTCATTTGCTACAGTTTTATATATATATATATATATATATATATATATATATATATATATATATATATACATATACATTTTATGCATCGCCACTTAGCTAGGGTTAAAGTATTCCCGGCGCCATAAAGTCTGCTCTTCAAATTTTCCCTTTGAAAGAGACATTTTTTTTAGTTTTAGCACTAAAATCCATTTCTTTGAGCTCAGCACTTGTTCAGAACTCATTGTAAGCACTAAATAAGCTACAAATTACTACAGCACTCAACTTTACTCACTTGTCTAGAGGAAAGCAGTTTTTTGTACTTAATAAATAAGCACCTATCTAAGCATCAGCTCCCTGTGTTTTCTCCTGTCTACCTGATGGATCTGGGCATCTTGGGGCAATGCAGCAATTGCCTCATGTACACAGACAACTCTCTCCTCCTACCACCCAACACTACACCTTGTGAGAGATGCACTTATATAGCCAAACTGGAAGCAAAGATGTTTTCACCCAAGACTGGACTAGACAGTCAAGAGGAGAAGGTAAACATTTGCACCACACTACACTCATCACATAGTCCCTCAAAACCTACACCAACAAAACATACACATAGAAAACAAAAAACACACACCTACATTCATGGAAGCTCTCAATAAAAATCTGTTCAAGCAACAGAGACCTCCAAAGCAGAAACGCAAGCAACCTCCACCCCCGCCCAACACAACCCAATTGACACATAGCCCACAAACTCAGTGTGCCACTCAACCACAGCCTATAAGGCATAACAGTGTACCCAACACTCTAGTCATAGGTGACTCTATAGTCAGGCACACTGATGTCCCACTCACCAGGCTAAACAAGGAGAAAGTTACTGTCAGGTGCCAGGATCTGCCACATAATGCATGCACTCAGCTCACTGCATAACAACTACAAATATGACTCTGTCATTGTCCATGTTGGTGTGAACGACCAAAGATGTACCTCCCTGGACTACATGAAAAGAGCATGAATGAGCTCTCCGATCTTGTAGCCCAGGCAGGTATGACCCTAGTCCTGAGCAGCATCCTGCTACCCAGAATGATACCACAGTACAAGGACAAAATGATTGACACCAAAAGCTTAGCCAATTGTTGAAGTCATTCTAAGGGAATCCAGTATCTGTCTGCCTGGGATGACATGATTGACAGACCACAATGTTTTGCCAGAGATAGCCTGCACCTGTCGCTGTTGGGATTCCGGGTACTGGCTAAGGCTCTTGCCACCTCTATAGTGCCTATTTTAGGCAAGGTTCAAAAGACAAATTCACCACCTTAACAGGTACAAGCAAGCAAAATCTGAGGGTAATGCTACTCAATGCTAGAAGTCTAAACTTCAAAATGCATTCACTCGAGGCACTCCTTAAAATGGAGAACATCGACATGTGTGCCATAACAGATACCTGGTTCAAGGCTCCAGAGAGCACCCCTCCACACCTATCGGCTACCTAACCTTGACTGAAACACTAAAGGTGGAGGCATGTCCATATTCATTAAGGATATGCACACCTCCAGGCTAGTTGCTCAGCATAATGCATCCGAGATTCTCCCAGTGCAACTAACTCTGGGCAAGACCGCAATCCAAACTGTAACTTGGTACAGATCTCCCACCATGCCCCAGGATTCCCACTCCTCATTGATACACTGGAAAATATTAGGGTACAATGCAACACTGTAATAATGGGCAATTTCAACTACCTCACCATTAACTGGAAAACTACACATGTACTTTTGCTCAACGTTTTCTGGAATTCATAAATTCCAATGCCTTGGATCAACTTAAACACACCCCCACCAAGGGCAGCAATATCCTAGACCTGGTCATTACCAACATGGGCGACTGGTGTTCCACACCAGAGGTCAGTTCCTCATTGGTCAGATCCGACCACAAGCTAATCACCCTAGACATCCACATCCTGCACCCACCCCCCCATTAGGGAAACCACCGTAAAAAAATTTCTCCAAAGCCAACTTCATGCTTCTCAAGACAAAAGTGGCAAACTTCACGACACCCATGCAGGTGGACAATAGACGTATGACTGCTGAATCCTACACAAATGCACTTTATAAGCACTTATACGAGTGCATGGATCGTGCTATCCCTAACAGAACCAAGATGCTATCCTCCAAAAAAAGGAAGCCAATCTGGCGGTCCCCTGCCATAAACAAACACTACAATAGAAGAAAGAAACTTGCAAAAAAGAGTAAAATCCCATGATTGGAGGAACTCCCTGGTCAGCGTCAGTAAGAAGGTGAGATTCCTCATAAAATCCTCCAAAGCTAGTTACGAAAACAAAATTGCCAGTGATTCTAAAGACAATCACAAAGCATTCTATAGCTATGTCAAGAATCTCAATGACAACACTCGGATCTGCTCTGAGTTACAGCACAATGACACTAAATATACAGAGCCAACTGATATTGCAGCAAGATCCATTAGCTAAATGCTTGATCATTTTATCAGCATATTTTTCCTGATCCATAACCACAAATCCTATACCTTTGTCTGCTTTCATAATACATAAATGTTTATTATTACAAAGGTCAAATAAAGCTACCCTTTCAGCCTGAAATATATTAAAACATTTGTAATCAGACTATTCATTAAACAATAAACAAATCTTTTTCACACACGCTAAAAAAATCCAGGGTAGGAATCAAATATGGCTTGAAAATACTTTTCTTTTTTAATAAATATCTGCCATCAGTTTTGTTATTCTCAGTATTATTTATTGCAAATTTTAAATTAAGCTTGTGTACAAATAATCTTACATATTAAAGCATCCACTAAATTGGCTCTCTGTGCAGGTATAAATATCAACCCTTTGTTTAAAACATTCAAGTGTAATGAAAGAAAAAAAAATACGAAAATTGAAAATAGGGCAGACAGATTCTTCATTAATGTGACTGTCCTTATTTAGAAACAATTCTTTCCTCAATCTTTCCCACAACACCTCAGTGCATTTTTCTTTATATTTTCATATCATCAAATTGATAAAAAATGCCTAATATTAGTCTTATTGTTATTGGTCAGATTTTTTGAACTTTTGTCCACTGTTACCATCTTCATTGGCTACCCTGTTCACTTCTACAGAGATACTGTCTCTAGCCAAGGGTGGAGAAATCATCTAAACCAAACACATCATTCCCCTCATTAATGACCTCCTGGTTTCACAGTGCTCTTAGCTGATTGGGAACTTTAGATGTCATCTCCAGAAGGGCTAACCTTAAGGATATAGGCTTGTCTGGTAGCTACACACCTGGACACTTTTGCCATAATACCATTCCATAAACTACGGACTAACTTTAAACAAGAATGCTGTTTAATAGCACTATTCAGTTTGTAAATGTGTGCACTTAATCTTTTGATCTTACTTTTATTGTATGCTATTAATTATTTTAAAACCTGCAGACCAGTGTCATTATATAACTTGAGCAAGTCTTTATAAATCTGGTCCTCCTCAGAAATTCCATTAGGGAATTTACAAACTCATAACCTCAAAGAAACCTGTTGAAGATAAACACTTTGTTCCAAATAAAAATTCATATTTAATATTTTTTTTAAGAAATAAATTCTTCTAGCTTGTAAATCATAGACTTGCAGTTAAAAATGGTATTAACAACTCCAGATGGATGAAAAGCAGACAGGCAATTCTGAGGACACCCAGCTTCAGCAAACTGGTTAATGCCGTGCTTCAGTTACTTGTCAATGCAACCACTGGAAGTGATATCATTTAACAACGTCTCATAAAAAATGCAAGGTGTTGAAGCTGCTGTTTCAAAATTACCAGTCTGTGAGATGATATTTTCGAAATAGTATACTGCTGCTTGTACACAGCCAGCAAATTCAGAAAAGGTTTGCATTTATAGGTGTTGTCAATAATTAAAAGTACAAGAACCGAAATGGCAGCTTTTATTGGCTGCAGATGTATTTCCAGTTATTAATGAAAATTTGACTATTAAATGCATTTTAACTTTATTTCAGTGAACAGGAAGTGAATTCAGTATTGTTTAAGTATTTAATTGGTGAGTTGCCAAGAGTATATGAGTGTGGTTTTGATTGGGAAGTTCTTCTGATGAAGTTTAGTGATTAAAATAAAGTGCTAAAAACATGTCTGGACTTTCTTGGTTTCTTTTCTGTTTCAAGAGGTTTTGTTCTTTTATTGTTTTGGTTATGTCCTTGTGAGTTTGATTTCATTAGTTTTCATTAGTTTTACAGAAATGCTTGAAGCAATATATTGCAGTTTTGCTGTGAAAATCAATAGGTACATACTGTGTGCAATGCCACACCTTTCATTAGATAAACCTTGAAGAATATGTCTGGACAAGAAAAATTGATATTTCATGATTTCAGATGATTATTGTCCATGTAGGAAATGCTTGAATCAAAAGGTCATTCTGGAAGCTAAAAGAAATCAAACTTGCCAGGAAAAGAAATGTTTTAGGCATCTTTTTTAGAATTCTCCATCATTTATAGCCTTTACCCAAGGTATACACTCTAATGTTCAACATATACTTGACTGTAACAAGAAATGGAGCCATCAGATTTATTGTATCTTAGTGTGACAGTATGAACTGTATTTCATTAGTTATACATTGACCCAGAAAATAAATGGCAACACATTAAATATAAACCACAACATAAGTGTAGGTAACTTACTTAAACTTAGCCGTTTACAAACACTAAGAAAACAGAACATTTTCTTTTGGGGAACACCTCCTAGCTTATATAATCCTAGTTTGAGGTTTCAGAAACCTCTGTGAAAGGAATGCCACACATACATTTCATCTCACCTTGATCAAGCATTTCTCATGTTTATCTAAAGCTATGTTCAGCCATCCATGGTTGAATAGCTGTGATAAAGGTGTATGATGATTAATGTTTTCCAGATACCTGGAATCGACATATGGATATAGCTGGTCTGGATTACAAATGCACAAAGGCAAAGGAGTAGGGAGTAACTATCACTGTTAAAGCATTCATTAAAATATGAATGGTTAACCTTAGAATTCAGCTGGGACAGAAAAAAAGTATTGTAATTGTATCTCAGTGTGACAAATAGCAGTTAAGGGTGATAATTTCAATTACTTAATACTCTAACTCTGGTAATAATAATTGCAGGTGAATGAAATCAGGTCATAGATTCAAACTGGGTATGAAAAACAGTGAACGTGTCTTCTCAGGCTAACTGTATGTGGTGTATAAATGAATTGTTTCATACATATACTGTCGTACACATATTTGTACCTCGAATAACAGACTTCACTTTTTCTACCCATAAATCCTGGTTATATAGAGACACTTGTGTTATATCTACTCAAATTTTGGTCCAAGTTCAGAAGATTGTTACTTTCACATCAGAAGCCTTTAAAAATGTTGCCAAGTGAATTCTGTGCATCTGTGACATATTACATAACATATTTATCACAGTAGAAATCTCATTGACATTTTGAAGTGTACAACCCATATCTAACATTCTCCCTTTTTAACTAAAATTGTATGCCTATGAGGGGCTTGCTTTAGGTTATATAGACCACTTTAAGGTGGCCTTTAGTACTATTCTATGCGTTCCATAAGCTGTTTCACAAAAGTGGAACTTTACCCACATTTCAAAACACATTTTTTATAATGCAACTTTCTAAGTCCTTAGAAATGTTTTTAATTCTGGAATGGTTACCTGTGTTATCTGTTTCTTCCGAGTCTTCCATGGCCAAACCATTTAAGATGACTAATTATACTAGAGATACCTTTCATAGCTGAATACTAGACTAACTGCCCTGAAAAGCTATTTTAAGCCTAACCAGTAACCCATGGTCAGAATCACACTCTGTACTTTGTATCTGTTAGGTGAACACACAAACCGTTATAACAATCCCACCTCCGTAAATAGCAGGCCAGCAGTATGCCGACTACCTAGCCAAAAATCCGATAGTGACCAAAGATGAGAATCAAACCCTTTACGTTGCGTCTGTGAGGAAACACCTTAACCATTATGCCATCCTCCAAATGATCTTACTTTTGGAGCAATTCTTAAAGTATAACAGTTTATGTTGCAGAGAATTTTAGAAGAATCTGTCTCTTCAGCTCTTGACCATAACATTTTCAGTCTTCATGCAAATGGCAGGAACAATTCTGGTTGATCTTCTTCCTGGAACTTCAATTTTGAAAATATTGGTTTTGTAACCATATCTACACTTTCTATTTACGGTGTACCACCACCACCATAAGCTACACAAATCTTGGTTCAGCTGCTTCTTTCAACTTCAGATTCTTACTTTTTTAATCCCTGCACAGAACCTTACCCAACGACCCCCATGTCAGTTACTATCAGCTCATTCTTCCATACAGGGGGAAGAGGCCACTGGCTCATGTATTTCTAGTTTTGAGCTTGATTGGACCATTAACACTCCTGGATATCCAGGCAGTAATGAAAACGTCTCATTCCTGCTATTTCTAGAACTTGGATCCTTTTATTATAATTAGGGTCGTAAGATGATAACTGTATAATGTTCCAATTTCTTTGAGTTGATTTATGACTACAGTTGATTAATGTATATATTTGTGATGGTTTTTAAACTAAATAAGATTAGTTAATGTGCTTGTTAGATTTCTGTTCATGTGATTTTGTATTTTATGTACAAGTGGGGCATTGGTAGTGATGGCGTTCCGCGTTGATAAAGTCCTTGACAATTTGGACAAAAGTGCTCAACTGAATGAATATTTTGCATTGACTTGTGTTGAGTGCATATTTTTCTTATTGTTTGGACCTCCAGTCTTGTGTCATGAGGGTTTGGTTAACACCCCGGATGTGAGAGTCTGGTATTAGACTAGGCCAGTGTTGTACTGGTCACATTGAAGTCTCTGCACCCTCCCCAACTCTTCCTTGCTTGAGTAGGAATGTTGTGTGTTCCCATCCATTATCCCTGCCTAGAGCTACATGTGTCACTTGAAAACATGATCTTGCCTGCCTCTTCCCTTAGTGATCACTGAATTTCTATTAATTGCCAAAATAATGCAGGCCAAGCCTCCACCCTTTTCTTAAGATAAATAAGTTGTCAGCAGCCATTCTAACCCTCTCTGGAGTCTCACCAATGCCTATGTGATTAATAGAACATGCCACCTAGGTCATAGTCGAGGCTTCATCCCCTGCGCCACTAGTTATGGATAGTATTTAGATTCTTTTGTGGGATAACGTGTCTTCTGCTGGGAACCACTTCTGGCATTCCAAAATTACATAAATGAACTACTGACCTACCTTTACAAATTAATATTGCAGTTTGTTGTTTTATTGAGTGTAAAATTTAGGAACTTCCATTTTGAACTGCATTAATCGCTTTGAGGACTTCATTGGAAATGTGAGGACAACTGAAGTTTTTTTTCTGATGGTTATTTGATCTCTTGAATATTTGTAAGTCAGAGTATCAAAAATAGAAGGTCTAGGGACCTGAATTTCCACAGTTACTTAAACAGAACATGCAGGAGAGATGGTTACGTGTCCCAGAAAGTGCTGCTCCTATTCAACAGGCTTCCCATCCATGTGAAGCTGGGTTTGTCTGTTACCAAGTTGAAGCACAACCTAGACCAGTGGATGGGGAAAAGGACATTTACACCGGTTCTGGCACCCATGATCCTTATGAAAAGAGGTAGCTTATCAATGTCATATTTGGATATAGGATATTTTGGGAAAACTTGGTGAAGCTTAGAAAGCGCACCCCCCCCCCCCACGGGGTATTTAGCCTAGTAACAGTCTCTGAATCAATGAATCATTATTGATATGAAAGACCTGCCCAATGTCATCCACCATGACTTAGGTGTTAGCTAATTTGGTAGAGCCCTGGATAAGTGCAATAAACTGTCTAATAATGATGTTCATATGTTTATTAAACTGTTTGAAATTGTTATGAAAAAAATAATTTTATTTTGTTTTTGATGACACTGATGTGGGCTACTATTTTATTATTTATTTATTTATTTTATTTTACATCTGTTTACCGGGATAGTCTGACAGGACATGTACTAAATTTACAGTGGAGGTCCAGGGAGAAAAGCTCCACAGTAATTAACATAAGCAAAACAATATTTAAACACTTGATAAGAATACAATCATATATACAACAGTTTCAGACATAAATACAGTAAAACATCAATTTGGCAAAAGCATGCAGTTCTATAATATTTGAAATATCTTATGAGAACGATTCTTGAGACTGTAGCCTATATACAATAAGTATAATGGGAAAGGAAACTGTCTACGGTGGTATCTGCAGTGAAAGTTAAGTAATACATGGACATAGCCAGGTATTCATTAAGTGAGATTTGAGAGAGTTTCTGAACACCGCAGTAGTAGAGGCAGATGTCAAAGCAGTAGGGAGGTTATTCCAGGATCTAGCTATGTTATAAGAGAATAGCGCTTTCCCAGCAGTGTTGTTAGCTGTGGATATACACAGGAGCGATTTGTTGGTAGAGCGAAGGGGACGATTTGATCTGTATAGATTGAGTGGATGGCTTAGTGCTTGTGTTCTATCTGGATATCTCACAATATTGTGGGCAATAACTAGTTGATGGTAACTGAGTAGCTGGGGACAGTTCTAGTGCTGCACACATGGTTCCTTCTAAATGAAGTGTGATTATTTATGAAATAAGACATATTTTGAAAACTGTAACATACTGATGCTTCATATTACATGATTTGGAGGGTAGCCAAGGCATCTTTGAATGATTTTGGGTGTTAAATGTAGTCATGGTATGGAGTATATAATGTTTTTAGATCTTTATATACAATAATTCTGTAGGTAATTTGTTCTCAACTTGTACTGCAAGAAAATCTTTTATCAGCAATGCCAATTTATCCCACAGTAACGCACATTCACAAAATAAAAATAGTTATGGGTCAGCTTGTCCATTACAGTAAGCTGACACCTGATGAGGTCATTTGTGGTGAGTAGAAAAAATGGTTCATAGAGAGGATTAAGGCTAACAGTTACCCCCACACTTTAGTTGTATTGTTAGATAGGAAGATTCCATTATCTCTTAAACTTGTCTGTTGTCCCCTTGTGGTCAGCAACAATGGCTGTGGTTTAAACTATGATTACATGAAAAAGAACAGGTCATTGCCAATGACCATAAAACACAGCCTGTCCTCTTACCACTGGACTTGCATTTAGAAAACTATTTAGCCGTACTTATAAAGATGGCAATCAGATGAAAAAGAGCGAGATAAATGCTTTGCTCTGCATTTACAAATTTAAAATTTTTATTTTTAATGCCTAGGATACTGTGTTTTAGATGCCAGGGGGTGATCTTGAAAATGTCGCTCAATGCAAAAGAATATAAATGGGATATTTTGTGTAATGCAGTAATTCCCAGAAGAATCAACAAGAATGCCAACTTTAAAGGGGTATAAACCTGGATACTGCTTATTCAATCGCTTATTTGTTATCTATATTTTAACATATATTTTTTCACCATTCATAACTGCTTTTATCATTTATTTTAGCACATTTTTTGTCTATTTATTTGCTTTTCTACATGACTTACTTATTTTTCTCTCTAATTATTTTTACAAAGAAAATTCCCAGTTTGATAAACTCAAGTGAGTCAGACCAGAAGTGCTTTCTGGAGTGTTTACAAGTGTGATGTGTTGAATTAGTTTTGTTATTTTCATTGTGGCCAGTGCTTTATTTTCTTGTTTTAGTTAGAGCCTACATTTTGTGTTCTTTTAAAAGTGTTATTAAACATTTATTGCTCTGATGTTACTTATGTCCTTGTAATGTTAGACGGGTAGCCTACAAGATAGGAATTATAGGCCATGCAACTTGGCCAATCAAGACATCTGGAAATGTAGGAAAAAAGGGAATAAAAGATGATTTAGACTCAATGATACTAAAAGCTTGCAAGGTGGCCTTTGTACTAAATAATAACACAGCCGGAATATGAACTAACACAAACCCCCTTTTGTGCGGTCTCTTATCCACACACATTGAAATCAGTAGTCATTTTCAGAATAGAATGTTAGCTGAATACTCTAACTTGCATCAGAGAATATTTTGTTTTTTCAGCAAATATTTTAATTTCATCACACAGCCCTTTTAATTACATTAAAAGATTTTTGAAGTGTTTAACTTTTTGTTAAAATAAATAAAATCTGCAATGTTCCAGATGTTGCATGCTATATTTATGTTCTTAAAGAAAATCAGATGAGCTCACAGGCTTTTTGGCTAAGCCTGTATACATGCTGAGATAAAAAGACACTGTCTTATGACAGAAACCTTACAAACTCCAAGGCCAGATAACATTAACGTTCAGTTCTACAGAATGTTTGTCCGTATTGCTATTACTCACTTACATTTTATATCCCCAGATTACTGTCTTAAACCTTAACCAGTTAAAAATGATTTTTTTTTTCAATCTGTCCCTTCAACAGATAATTAGTTACAAACTAACCTCTTATAGACACAGAACTATTTTCAGGTAGAGTTTATTCAATTTAGAAAACATAGGATAAGATTATGATTCTTGAAATGACCAAATAAATTTTTGTCTGCCACTGGGGCAATATGGTCTTGAGTCACTGAAAATATTTAGTTAAACTTGCATGACAACTATTTACTGACTACATCCGATCTGAATTCAATTCTTGAGAAGACTGAACATGTAACCGGGTATAGCAGACACTTTTCTGTCATGAATAAAACTTTGGTGACTAGAAAATGATTATTTCAGTGAGAAAAACAGAATAATGAATACATTTATATGGGGCAAGGGATAGTAAATTTCACTCAGGCTTGCTTTATTTATCTTTTTTTTTTAATTACCTGGTACATCATTTCAGTCCCAGTAGTATCTATATTATGATGTGTCTTAATTGTATGTAAAAGACAAAAGGACAGTTAGCTGCTCTGGTGACATGGAGTGGTTAAAGCCCTGATTATGGTCCACATGACCAAAGTTCAGATAGCAGCTTGGGTGACTGACAGTGGCAGGGGAAGGGATGGGCATGGCTATCCTGGGAGGGTGTGTGGTTGTCTTCCTATGATAATCCTTGGTGGAGGCTTGGGACATCATTTGAAGAGGGGGGCATGGTTGAAGGTTAGAAAGTGGGACTGGCTGAGCTACTGCTGCATAAGAGGGGTGATGCACTGTATGCCCACCAAAGTCATACCATGTTAATGCATGGGATAGGGGGAAACCGGGTAGGTCATAAGTGAAATCTCCCCCTAGACAGAAGTTTCAACATGCCCAAGCCCTGCTAGCCTAAGGATCCCTGTCCAGCCCCAGCAATACTGGATAAAGTTTACGGGGCAAAGTGTGAGCGCAGACTGGACACAGGGTCAGGCTGGCAATGATGCTCAGAGGGGGCAGAAGAAGTCAAACTGACACTTTGTTACTCTAGTCTAAATTCTGTGTGTCCAGACTCCACTGACTTGACAATAAACACTACCTTAATTATACTTGGGTGGTTTAATTGAAATAATTTCTATTTTAGGGACAAGCTTCATAACATAAACTTTTGATGCAATCTGAAAATCATTTAAATTTCTGAGCTGCAAATAGCTGTTTCATGAAATCTTTATATGAACTCTATAACAATATTACATTTCATGTACTCCTTAAGAGCTACACAAATAAATTTGATTGTATTGCACGTTATATGATAATGTAAGCCTTGTAACCAAATTTTAATTTAAACTTTTGTCAGAGATTCATTTAGCCACCAAGGATGTTATTTGTATGACTATTTCATTATATTTTGTCTTGTTCATTGAAATGCTTTTTAAGATGTCAGATGATACATTTTTAATGATGGGTCCTCTTCTAATGAGGGTGCTAAATATTCTGAACATGTCTGAGATTAATTTCTTCAAATTTCTGGAAGTTCATTTTTGTTATGAATTATTTATTTTGGAATTTAAAAGAATATAAGTATATTTTGTTTAGCTTGTAACACATTTGAAATTAAGTAGGATGATAAAGCTATATATTCAGATTCAGATCTGGGCAAAGCTGACCTGTTTTAGTTATCCAGATATACTGATCATTCAGTAAATGAAAACTGAATGCATGATTCCATTTTATAGGGATTTGTTTCCTACAGAAAGTGAATTATGCCCCTCATTTATCACGAGTTTTGTTGAACATGTTACAAAAGAAAATACTGCCACCCCAGCTATGGAATTTTGTAAATTATTATTGTCAGTTGTGAATGTCAACATGATTAATATGCTTGTGTTACAAATGTATTAAAACTATATGTTATGTCTATATCAAACTGCTGGTACAGAAGTGTGTGTGAAAAGGGTTTGTACAGTACTGAGCTTAAAGATGCATCCACAGTCTACCCTATTGGAAAAAAAAATGTATATAAACTACTGTAATTGTGTAAATGTATATGTTTTAATAGTGGGAACTGGAACATAGAAGGTTAACTTACAAAACTTAAGTAAAATAGTTGAAATTAATTTTTTATAACTGCACCAAAAAAAAGAAATATCTTTGTTTCAGTGCAGCAAAGAGACAAGATGTCTAAAACTAGGGAGCCCTCTGCATTGTCTTGAAAGTGTTTTATGTTTCTATGTCTTCTAGCAGCTGCAAAGATCTGAGGGCTGTGTATTTTTCCACAGATGCTAAATGTTGGTAGTTTCTGGCAATAGGGGTTTAGCTTGTGAATTAGTCAGGTGACAAAAAGTGATGTCATGCAAGTATCCCAGCAGTAATATTTGATATTAATTTAAGAACTCTGAGAGTGACTGGGCATTTTGTATTTTGTCTTTGACCTGGCAGCATCAGCTGGAAACATCCACTCACCATATCTGTCTTGCCTTTCTGTAAAGTAAGTTAACCAGGGTAGAGTAAATTCTTTTAGATTCAGTAAGGAATATAATAAAGATTAGTTTAGATGTTTCTGTATTATTTGAGACTGTCCTGCAATGTTGTTTTAAATATTTCCTGCAATTTCGAACTCTGATGTCACTGTGAAGACATATTTAGCATTGTCTTGTTCTTTTATTATTAAATGTATTTAAACCTATCTTTGTGGCTGATACTTGTGAGACATATTTAAACTCTGAGAGTACTTGGAGCTCTATTTGGTGACACTGAAGGCCACTCCTAATTGGTCAACCTTCCATTTGGATTAATAGTTACATTACACAGTAGGATTGGACCCTATTTGTTAAGGGGCTTAAAGTAGCTGATAAGGGGTTCTGGTGGCAGTGGTAACTACCTTATAGTCTGGGCAGAAGGGGCATAGCTAGTAAACCTATTCCAGCCTTTCCCAGGTGTGAGAGTGTGTGTGTGTAAAACAAATTTCCAAGACTGTGTGTGTCAGCTACTTGGGCAGGAACATGAAGCAATGGTTGGACATAGAGTGTTGGAGGACTTGGCTTGGAACCCTGGCTAAGGATTCATCTCTATAGCTGTGCCAGTGGGGAGTCTTATTGGGGATCTGGAGGGAGAGGGAGAAACCAGCCCCAGACTCGCTGCTGTGTTTGTGTGCTCTTAAGGGAAATTGCACTTTACTGTGTGTGCACTTATCCTCTCAGTATGTACGTCCCCCACTGTCGCCAGTGGTGAGGATTGAGGCTCCTTGATTACTGGGCCAGAGCTGGAGCATCAGCCATGTTTTATTTAATGTGTATGATATCTGATGATCGGAGGAATAAACCATGAAAAGGAGAAGAAATGCAAATATAAGCATATCTTTGTGCCATACTGCAGATATGATCATACTGGGTCGATATTTCCTCTATCCTTATGTAATTCTCAAACCTCTGCTCTTTGATTTGCTAGAAAATCTCACTAGATTATTGCAGAATGTATTCAGGTAAATCCTACTAACAAATTTTATGCAAGAACCTGAACAATTATTTTGATAGTGGCATACCCAAGTGTAATATCTTAACATGTTTATGAAATTGGTACAGTTCATACACACCTAACACTGTGGCTTTGTGCGGAGTGTAAATTGAGTCACACCACCAAAACATACTGATGTAAGTCAGAGTATATTGTTGTTTTCCTAATTTGACTGCATTTGTAAGAATATTTACTTGGTAGTGTCTGGTCTGTTTGAAGTTTTAATAATGAATTGTAAATTTCTTGTATTTCATATATGCAGCAGTTTTCAAAAAAAGTTAAAAGCAAGCCAATGCCAGTAAGACACTGATAAGGGACTTTGTATGGCACAGGATAGGCAATTTCACTTAGTTGCATTGTCAACTGATGGAGCTGCATTGTAGGCTGATGGAGAAGGTGAGAATGGGGGCAGAAAAGGTGAAGTGGACCTGGGTGTGCACTGTGACAGTATTTTAAAGGGGGCAGATGTATATGCATAGTCAGGGGTAGCCATTAGGTGTTGCAACCACCATCTGGTAGTAGCCTTTGGTGCAGGTGTATGAATGCATGCACTTGCATTGTGAAGGCAGTGTGGGAATCCATAGTGAGGTGGACCACACATCCTCTCACCCATGGGTTGGGTTAGACTATCTCAGATGCTGTCCATGTTGACGAAGACATAAAAGCCCTTCTTAGCTAACTAAGTAATGGCTGCCTCTGAACAGCTCTGGCCTTGGTCCTGGATATGTGAAAAATGTACCATTTCTCACTGGGGAAGGTAGTTTAATGATCATTACTTACAGGGGCAAAAATGCTTTTACTGAACTGTCAATAGTAAAGTGAAATCTTCAGTTTAAAATTTCAAAAGGAAAAGAAAAGATACTTAAGTTTGTCTGCAGAAAAAACTGTAAATTATTAGCAATATTTTTTAGCATTTTTTTAAAATTTTTCAGTAACATTTTTCTTTTGTCAACTATTCACCATCCAGCTGAAATTTATTATACAGGTGCACTGCTCTACGTGCACCGGGAAAAATGAAATTTAAAAGTAGATACTCCTGCCAAAGTAATGGAGTTAGATTATTTGGGAACACAAACACAGGAGCACCGTTAAGTACTTATTGTTAGCCACAATGACAGGTAATGCAGAATAGCATAAACACATACAATCAATTTAATATAATTTAATGTTTAAGCGTGTGTTCTCTGTCTGTCTGTCCCTCTTTGGAAGTTATACAGCCATAGCGTCCCAATGCACATCTTAGGATAAAATTCTATTCTTTGGTGGTATTATTACAAAAACTCTTAAGCATATATCTCATATTTTGAGTATTTCATACATACAAATTTCACTCAGCATTTAACAGATTCAGTAATGAATCGTCAATTAAGTATTTAGAAACAAAAGTCAGCTTAACCGTCAATAGTCTGTAGCTAGAAATATACATTTAATAAATGTTTTATTTTTTCAAGGAAAGGCAAAGTGCAAAGATAATGAATAATTATAAATTCACCTGGAATATCATGTGTACAGATCCTTGTCAGCATGCATCAGTTTATTAATAAGAACAAAAGTATGGACGCATTCAATGAAAAACCTAAAGTAAAACTTTGTTCTTCAGTCAGCAATACATAATAGAAATAAACAATGACTGATTAAACATGGCACATTTTTTTATAAAAATATTCACAAAAGTAAGCATTATTCTAAGGCCAGCCAAAATCATTGAACTAATATTACATTTTACTCCAATTAATTTGAAACCACAATCCTCGGATGTTCTATTTCTGAAAGTACAGGAATAGCTGAATCTTGTTAAAACTTTTATGAGTAATGTAAGTGACCAAAACGTAGAATCCTTACTTGCCCAGTTTAATTTTGGATCAAAGTTTTTTACACTTGTCAACCATAATACATAATGATGCCAACACTGATGTAATATAATACAGCGAACATATTTTACAAGGTGGCAGTCGATGACAGGCTTAGAGATGAACATAAAAAATGTAAATGAACCAGCCCATGGACAGGATGCTTAGATACAGTATGACATACACATTTCAGTACAAAATCAACAAATAAGTAATATCTTAATATATCAGATACCTTTTATTAATTTCAAATGGATACTATAGTAGTGGTTTGATATCTGCTTCACAAATGACATAACTGTAGCAATATATATGTTTTCATATATGAACTGACCAAGGGGGAAAAATTATCCATTCTGAATAAATACAAACAGGGGCTTATGCCAAGCTTTCCTTTAATAGGTTAGTAGTACTTTCACAATGGTTGCCTGGTGCACTCATGGGGCTAACAGCTGTCTAGTTGTTTTATAGGTGCTTTGCCCAGCCACTCCATGGAGTGGAGTGACCATAGCACCTACTCAATGACAGGCATGTACACGTTTAAAATTGACATTCTAGATTAGCAATAATGGCTGAGAAACAAGAATCCTGTTTTTAGAGATAACTGGAAGACATTGGCATGTCCATAGAAGGGGCAGACAGCTGCATTTACACAGTAGCAGTAAAAGTATTGCTAAAGATATTTATCTAAAGCTTGTATTCATCCTCCAGAATTATCACCTAACCGCATAAGACTCACTGTTTCATTCTTCTGTTATTACATATTTTTAAGTTGTCTCTGACCAGTTAGAGCAATGATTCAGCTTTTGATTTAGAAGAGGAATTTGCCTTTTGAAGTTTACAAATGATAGCATTCAGTCTGCCTTTTTAAAGAGAAGTGAGAAATCTTTTATAGACAGAGAATGTCTTCTTTTATGAAATAAAATGTTTAGGTATGTACTCCATGAAAGAACCACACTCCTAAAGAGTATGCCCTCCTGAATATTTGTGAATTAATGGATAATGTTCATTAGAACAATGTTAAACACATGAGACTAACTAAAATAAGATCAAGCTGGCTTTGTTTTATGAATTAGACTGGCCTAGGTTGCAAGTATGTTTTGCAATTAAAAAAAAATCTGTCCAAAATATAGATATTTCTGAGCCCTGTTTTTAATGGCCAAGTTATGCTTAGATGGTACTTTTTTATAATGTCAGATGTAATCTTTTTCCCGGAGTCTACCAGCCTTGCAGAGTTGAAGGCTGATATAAACAATTTCCTCAAGATGGAGAACTTAGAACAGATTCTTCCATTTGTATATGCCCTGCAGCTCTATTTTTAAGGAATCTAAACATACCCTGATAACTGCTGACTGGGTTTCTAAAAATAAATGCCATAGCATTTTTCCTAAGTTTTAGCGCTAAACTGGCGTATGCAAAGATCAGAGTCCACCTTCTAAACTGTACTTTGGTTACATCTGGATAAAGTGTCTAAATGAAATGTGGCTACTATATGATCTATGTTAAGTGGACCAGAAACAATCTGGGAATCTGCACCACATGAGTTCTTATGTTTTCAGCATGTCTAAAATTGAGATGCTGAGGTTAATAAGTATGAATCCATCATCGGGGGTGGGGGTGGGGGGGTGGGGGTACAGCTGTCTCTCCACATCTGCTAGTGTCACTTCCATTATGTAAAAATTAATCACCTTTTTTGAACTCGCAACATTTTAACTTCAGAGACAGTTCTATCTGTAACAGAGTTTAGGGTCTATGGTAAAATTCTCTGCTAAAAGAAATCTGCAAGCAGAATTCTGCTGTGCCTCACAGAAGCTAAATAAACTATTAAATAGCTGTGGCATACCTATATCATAGGCATATACTTTGCTTACTATTATCAGGCTTTCTGGAATTTCATTGGTTGTCATTTTGCCATTTTCTCCAAGGCATCATCTTTATTTTCAAGCAGTTGGAGTTTCCATCCTAGGGAACCATTAATCAAAGTAATCACTTATGCCTTGTATTTTTTCAAAAGTTATACTCCGACACAAGCTATCTCAAAATTATGTAATCCTTTACAATGTTTAGTTTTAATTTTATTTTCACTGCAAACAAATTGTCTACATTTGTGTCTGAACCATTATTTGAAAACATTGTTTTATAAGGCAAGTTTAACCCTCCAACATTAATAACACACAACAATTTTATACAAAGCAATTCTAACAACATTATCCATTTTAATTATTTGCACCCTGAGGGCCTGTTGCATTAATTTACCTTGTAGTAGTAGTTCATAAATGTCCTTTTATCATATTTTCTGAATGCATTCAAGTGTTTCAGTAGGAAACATTTACCTGGTATTCATCAAATCTTCTTCAGTGTGACCTAATAACTTATTCTAATACATAAAAAAAATGCTGAGAATAATGTCTGAAGTGTTACTCGTCAGTGATTTAGTTAATTGGTAGAAAATGGATTATAATATTCTTTCCAAAAGAGTTTTATCTCACAGGGGTGATGTGCTACTGCATTGTTAAGATGAATTTTTGGTGATTTGTGACATTGAAAGCACTTCCCTGGCATTGGGAGTTAGGGGACACATGTCGTGCAGAAACCGAAGGTGATTGGCAATGTCACTGGAAAATTGCACCCAGAATTTTAAGATCTGCTTACCACACACAATACACACATTTTAAATAATTTATTATACTAAATTTTGGGTAAAATTACTGAAAGTATTTACATGTTTAAAAAATCTGATAAAGGATGTCAACTGTTTAACAAAATATTGCAGTATGAGGTAAAAAGCCGTAGTACTTCATACTCAAATGATTTATTCTACGCCTAGTTATAGAATTTCCTGACCACATCAACCCTGAATTACAACAGTGAAAGAATGTTTCCCTGACAAGGAGGAAAATTAAACAAGAGTGAGGGAATAGGTGAAAAATATGAGGTTTTACAAAACACATCAAGGCAATGTGATGTATTTTGTACCAGTGTTCCATGAAGATTTAAACTAAAGTATCTACAATGGGTTGTAGTTTAACTTACAATCTTCAGGGAGCCATATCAGCTTCCACATAAGCTTTGAAAAATGTTGCTTCCTATATCTGTATGAAAATGTTTGGAAGAAGCAGTTAATGATTCAAAAGCTCTGCAAGTACTAACTTGCATGTGCTGTTCAAAGCTGGAAGCACCTTCCTATCTCCGTGCCATGCTCTGATCTGCCCTGCGGAAGTGAAGCATAAAACCTCATCTTTATCCTCAGACAGTGAATATAACATCTCTTAGCCAAGTGGGTTCTATTTTAAGAAACTGTGATTCTGCTCTCTTCTCTCAATAAATAAATAAATTGTACTACAGAAGGCAATTCCTGTTTGACTGAAATGGATTTTGATTTTGGTAATGAACTGTCTGATGCTCTACATAGGATAAAAAAACATAATAATGTAACTGCTACAGTTAACCCCTCAATGATGCTTTCTTGGTAGAAATGGTGGTGGAAGGTTAGGGGTCAGCATTTTGCTAGATATAGAGAATGCATTTGTCTGTTCTACAAATAATGTAAATTGTTCAGAGTTAAATTAATTAACCTTTTGAAGCATGTATTATCAGAGGATAAGCTTCTGTTAATAGCTAGTAATGTGGTGCCTGAAACTCAAGTAGCACAAAATATAAAGGAGTTTTGACAAATATTGAATCTTAAAATTTGATTTCCAGGCAGTTAGGCAGACCCTCACCTCTACAGCATCCTGTGGTGAAACTATTTGAGAGATTAGCTTTTAAGAATTTACATTCTAGTTTTGATTTATACAAAAGTTTGCCAAGCAATTTAACACACTTTCCCAGAAACAGTTATTAACAAATTTAAATGAGGACCCGTCCGTTATTGTTACGCGTGCAGATAACATTCTTCAACATAAACAAGACATGTTGGAGGGCCTGGCATGAGTCTCAAAGATTACTGCATCTCTTGAACACTCTTCCCACCCATGTGAAGCAAAGCTCAGCCCTAGTTTCAAATACAACTTGGATCAATGGAAGAGAATTTGCAAATTTACTTCTGGTTTGGCAACTAATTGACAGGGGCAGCCTGTGAATGCTTGATATGTACACGCCTATATAATAACTATAACATTTCTTGGGCTATTGACACGTTTTTGATATTTTGGTAAATTTGAGGTAAGCTTGGCTGGGCTTAAATGGCTCTTGGGCCAATAGCCAAGTGACCACTTATGAGTGTGGTTATTTTATTAGGCAGAACAGCATATGGCAATAAAGTATTCAGACAGGTGCAAGATGGAAGATTCTATTGTAAGTTATTAGTGGATTCAGTTTAATGTTCTAACAAGACATTGATCATTTTTTGAGTTATTGTATGGACTGGGACATAATTTCTTTAGATTTATATAAAAAATAGTTGTGGATAATCATGAGCCACAAATATTTTATATGTTGCAAAAAATCCATTAAGGGTCTATTAATCACAGTCAGCATTTCTGGAGGTGTGTTTAAAACTACTGCTTATTAATATTTCAGCCCAAATGAAGGATGCAACTGAATTTGTTAAATTGATGTGGGAAATACACATTCAGCAATGATATAAGGTATGAGTGGAAGTTTTTTTTTTTGTTGTTTGTTTAAATGATTTATGACAGACCAAGAGCTGATTTTCTGACAACTCTGTAATGTGGTGATATTTAAATGACTGCTTGGGTTGTATGGAAATGTGACAAGTTGGAATTTAATCACTTTTCTGATTATTTTTACTAATGTTTGGAATACGTTTTATTACTTGTGTGAAACTATCTACTACTGACTTGTTTGACTAGTTAACTAAACTACCGGAGGACTCATTCTCCACCAATGTGTTTACAAAAACAGTTTTAAATAATACCTATTTTCTGCTAGATGCATAGGTTCATAGGTAGGTACTAGGTTATCGGTCCAAGGGCCTAAGTAAGCCTAGCCAACAAGGTTCCCTGGCTTACGCCACCCAAGAAAGTTAATTTCCTGTGCCCCTGTCGAGCAGAGCCACAGAAGTGATCCTCGGGGTGTGTTTCCTATTTCCCATCCACTCATCAAGATTTTTCTTGAAGAGTGCTACTGAAAAACTTTGCTTGACATAGATGGGTAGCTTGTTCCAGAGTATAGGAAGTCTCTGGGACAGGAATCTATCCCTCCAGCATGTCCTGTTTATTGTGGTGACAAGGTTTAGGTCCTTAGAGCATGTAGCTCGGAGGGATTGGGATTTCTTTAGGTGTAGCATGTCCAGCAGCTCTAGGTTTAACATAGTTTTATATGTTAGGCAGCGATATCCTTGGAGTAGGCAATATGCTACAGAGTAAAGCTGGTGTTTTTTGAGACAGTCTATGTAGGGCATCTGTTTGAGGCCAGTAATCCTCTTTGTGAGGTACTTCTGTGGCCTTACCAGCTGCTGCGGATGTCTTGTGCGGTACATTCCAAAAGGGGTGTTGTACTCTATAATGGGTCTAATGAGTGCCGAGTAGAGGGGGACAATGTCCTCTTTTTTTCCTGGATGAGAACCATTTTGTGATGAGGTGTGCCACATAGAAGGATTTCCTGACTACTGCAGCAATGTGATTATCAAAGGTGAGACTACTGTCCACCTGGGTCCCAAGGTCTCTTCTCACACATTCGGTGTTAAGTAGACTGCCGTTTATGTGGTAGTTCATGGATACAGAGTTTTTACCAAAGGGGATGACAATGCACTTTTTGGCATTGAGCATGAGGCCATGCCTCTGACACCAGGCATCTGTCACAGTGAGGCCCTTCTGTAGGATGTCCACATCATTTGGGGACTCGACTATGCCTCCTAGTTTGCAGTCATCTGCAAACTTCATTAGCCAGAAGCCTTCTGTGTTAGCCTGTACTTCAGAGAAGTAGATACCAAATAGGAGAGGTACCAGGACTGAATGCTATGGTACTCCACTTGTCACTGGTTTGAAGTCTGATTTGGAGTCTGCAATATTTACAGTGTGGGTTCTGTCAGTGAGCCAGTTGGCAGCCCATCTTGTGACGTAGGGATTTATATCTAGTTTAGTGAGTTTAGCTATAATTCCAGAATGGGGGATGGTGTCTAAAGCCTTGGTGAGGTCAAGATAGGCTGTGGGAACCACCTTACCCTTGTCTACGGCTTTGGTGACTGCCTCAAAGAAGTTGATCAGGTTCAGAAGGCATGATCTGCCTTTCACAAACCCGAACTGGGTGGGGTCCAGAGTTTGGAGGTTACCAATGTCTTTGTTTGAGTTCCACGATGATGTGTTCCATGGCCTTGCAGACCAGGCTCGTCAAGCTAATAGGGCAATAGTTCCCAGGATCAGTGGTGGCTCCCCCTTTGTGGAGTGGGATAACGGTTGCTGTGCGCCAGTCAGTGGGCACAAAGCCTGACATGAGACTATAATTGAACATGGTGCTTATGTGGGGACCCAGTTCGTTCTGAAGTTCGTGTTAAATGCAGCCTGGGATGTTGTCCGGTCCCATGGATGCTGTGTTTTTGGTATCAGAGAGTGCAGCTTTTACTTGCATAGATGTGATTACAGGGACTCTTCATTCTTCCTGTATAGATATGAGCCCTTTAGGGGGTGAGAAGGGGTAAAGTTGGCACTGAACCTATCTGCCTGGATATTGGCAATATGACTTGGTTCTGTAATTTTTGTGCCATTGTGCAGTACCTCACAGCAGATCTAGGTGTTGCCATTGAGATCCCTGACATGCTATAGAATAGCTCTGGGTGCTGCCATTGAGATCCCTGACATGCTATAGAATAGCTCTGGGTGCTGCCATTGAGATCCCTGACATGCTATAGAATAGCTCTGGGTGCTGCCATTGAGATCCCTGACATGCTATAGAATAGCTCTGGGTGCTGCCATTGAGATCCCTGACATGCTATAGAATAGCTCTGGGTGCTGCCATTGAGATCCCTGACATGCTATAGAATAGCTCTGGGTGCTGCCATTGAGATCCCTGACATGCTATAGAATAGCTCTGGGTGCTGCCATTGAGATCCCTGACATGCTATAGAATAGCTCTGGGTGCTGCCATTGAGATCCCTGACATGCTATAGAATAGCTCTGGGTGCTGCCATTGAGATCCCTGACATGCTATAGAATAGCTCTGGGTGCTGCCATTGAGATCCCTGACATGCTATAGAATAGCTCTGGGTGCTGCCATTGAGATCCCTGACATGCTATAGAATAGCTCTGGGTGCTGCCATTGAGATCCCTGACATGCTATAGAATAGCTCTGGGTGCTGCCATTGAGATCCCTGACATGCTATAGAATAGCTCTGGGTGCTGCCATTGAGATCCCTGACATGCTATAGAATAGCTCTGGGTGCTGCCATTGAGATCCCTGACATGCTATAGAATAGCTCTGGGTGCTGCCATTGAGATCCCTGACATGCTATAGAATAGCTCTGGGTGCTGCCATTGAGATCCCTGACATGCTATAGAATAGCTCTGGGTGCTGCCATTGAGATCCCTGACATGCTATAGAATAGCTCTGGGTGCTGCCATTGAGATCCCTGACATGCTATAGAATAGCTCTGGGTGCTGCCATTGAGATCCCTGACATGCTATAGAATAGCTCTGGGTGCTGCCATTGAGATCCCTGACATGCTATAGAATAGCTCTGGGTGCTGCCATTGAGATCCCTGACATGCTATAGAATAGCTCTGGGTGCTGCCATTGAGATCCCTGACATGCTATAGAATAGCTCTGGGTGCTGCCATTGAGATCCCTGACATGCTATAGAATAGCTCTGGGTGCTGCCATTGAGATCCCTGACATGCTATAGAATAGCTCTGGGTGCTGCCATTGAGATCCCTGACATGCTATAGAATAGCTCTGGGTGCTGCCATTGAGATCCCTGACATGCTATAGAATAGCTCTGGGTGCTGCCATTGAGATCCCTGACATGCTATAGAATAGCTCTGGGTGCTGCCATTGAGATCCCTGACATGCTATAGAATAGCTCTGGGTGCTGCCATTGAGATCCCTGACATGCTATAGAATAGCTCTGGGTGCTGCCATTGAGATCCCTGACATGCTATAGAATAGCTCTGGGTGCTGCCATTGAGATCCCTGACATGCTATAGAATAGCTCTGGGTGCTGCCATTGAGATCCCTGACATGCTATAGAATAGCTCTGGGTGCTGCCATTGAGATCCCTGACATGCTATAGAATAGCTCTGGGTGCTGCCATTGAGATCCCTGACATGCTATAGAATAGCTCTGGGTGCTGCCATTGAGATCCCTGACATGCTATAGAATAGCTCTGGGTGCTGCCATTGAGATCCCTGACATGCTATAGAATAGCTCTGGGTGCTGCCATTGAGATCCCTGACATGCTATAGAATAGCTCTGGGTGCTGCCATTGAGATCCCTGACATGCTATAGAATAGCTCTGGGTGCTGCCATTGAGATCCCTGACATGCTATAGAATAGCTCTGGGTGCTGCCATTGAGATCCCTGACATGCTATAGAATAGCTCTGGGTGCTGCCATTGAGATCCCTGACATGCTATAGAATAGCTCTGGGTGCTGCCATTGAGATCCCTGACATGCTATAGAATAGCTCTGGGTGCTGCCATTGAGATCCCTGACATGCTATAGAATAGCTCTGGGTGCTGCCATTGAGATCCCTGACATGCTATAGAATAGCTCTGGGTGCTGCCATTGAGATCCCTGACATGCTATAGAATAGCTCTGGGTGCTGCCATTGAGATCCCTGACATGCTATAGAATAGCTCTGGGTGCTGCCATTGAGATCCCTGACATGCTATAGAATAGCTCTGGGTGCTGCCATTGAGATCCCTGACATGCTATAGAATAGCTCTGGGTGCTGCCATTGAGATCCCTGACATGCTATAGAATAGCTCTGGGTGCTGCCATTGAGATCCCTGACATGCTATAGAATAGCTCTGGGTGCTGCCATTGAGATCCCTGACATGCTATAGAATAGCTCTGGGTGCTGCCATTGAGATCCCTGACATGCTATAGAATAGCTCTGGGTGCTGCCATTGAGATCCCTGACATGCTATAGAATAGCTCTGGGTGCTGCCATTGAGATCCCTGACATGCTATAGAATAGCTCTGGGTGCTGCCATTGAGATCCCTGACATGCTATAGAATAGCTCTGGGTGCTGCCATTGAGATCCCTGACATGCTATAGAATAGCTCTGGGTGCTGCCATTGAGATCCCTGACATGCTATAGAATAGCTCTGGGTGCTGCCATTGAGATCCCTGACATGCTATAGAATAGCTCTGGGTGCTGCCATTGAGATCCCTGACATGCTATAGAATAGCTCTGGGTGCTGCCATTGAGATCCCTGACATGCTATAGAATAGCTCTGGGTGCTGCCATTGAGATCCCTGACATGCTATAGAATAGCTCTGGGTGCTGCCATTGAGATCCCTGACATGCTATAGAATAGCTCTGGGTGCTGCCATTGAGATCCCTGACATGCTATAGAATAGCTCTGGGTGCTGCCATTGAGATCCCTGACATGCTATAGAATAGCTCTGGGTGCTGCCATTGAGATCCCTGACATGCTATAGAATAGCTCTGGGTGCTGCCATTGAGATCCCTGACATGCTATAGAATAGCTCTGGGTGCTGCCATTGAGATCCCTGACATGCTATAGAATAGCTCTGGGTGCTGCCATTGAGATCCCTGACATGCTATAGAATAGCTCTGGGTGCTGCCATTGAGATCCCTGACATGCTATAGAATAGCTCTGGGTGCTGCCATTGAGATCCCTGACATGCTATAGAATAGCTCTGGGTGCTGCCATTGAGATCCCTGACATGCTATAGAATAGCTCTGGGTGCTGCCATTGAGATCCCTGACATGCTATAGAATAGCTCTGGGTGCTGCCATTGAGATCCCTGACATGCTATAGAATAGCTCTGGGTGCTGCCATTGAGATCCCTGACATGCTATAGAATAGCTCTGGGTGCTGCCATTGAGATCCCTGACATGCTATAGAATAGCTCTGGGTGCTGCCATTGAGATCCCTGACATGCTATAGAATAGCTCTGGGTGCTGCCATTGAGATCCCTGACATGCTATAGAATAGCTCTGGGTGCTGCCATTGAGATCCCTGACATGCTATAGAATAGCTCTGGGTGCTGCCATTGAGATCCCTGACATGCTATAGAATAGCTCTGGGTGCTGCCATTGAGATCCCTGACATGCTATAGAATAGCTCTGGGTGCTGCCATTGAGATCCCTGACATGCTATAGAATAGCTCTGGGTGCTGCCATTGAGATCCCTGACATGCTATAGAATAGCTCTGGGTGCTGCCATTGAGATCCCTGACATGCTATAGAATAGCTCTGGGTGCTGCCATTGAGATCCCTGACATGCTATAGAATAGCTCTGGGTGCTGCCATTGAGATCCCTGACATGCTATAGAATAGCTCTGGGTGCTGCCATTGAGATCCCTGACATGCTATAGAATAGCTCTGGGTGCTGCCATTGAGATCCCTGACATGCTATAGAATAGCTCTGGGTGCTGCCATTGAGATCCCTGACATGCTATAGAATAGCTCTGGGTGCTGCCATTGAGATCCCTGACATGCTATAGAATAGCTCTGGGTGCTGCCATTGAGATCCCTGACATGCTATAGAATAGCTCTGGGTGCTGCCATTGAGATCCCTGACATGCTATAGAATAGCTCTGGGTGCTGCCATTGAGATCCCTGACATGCTATAGAATAGCTCTGGGTGCTGCCATTGAGATCCCTGACATGCTATAGAATAGCTCTGGGTGCTGCCATTGAGATCCCTGACATGCTATAGAATAGCTCTGGGTGCTGCCATTGAGATCCCTGACATGCTATAGAATAGCTCTGGGTGCTGCCATTGAGATCCCTGACATGCTATAGAATAGCTCTGGGTGCTGCCATTGAGATCCCTGACATGCTATAGAATAGCTCTGGGTGCTGCCATTGAGATCCCTGACATGCTATAGAATAGCTCTGGGTGCTGCCATTGAGATCCCTGACATGCTATAGAATAGCTCTGGGTGCTGCCATTGAGATCCCTGACATGCTATAGAATAGCTCTGGGTGCTGCCATTGAGATCCCTGACATGCTATAGAATAGCTCTGGGTGCTGCCATTGAGATCCCTGACATGCTATAGAATAGCTCTGGGTGCTGCCATTGAGATCCCTGACATGCTATAGAATAGCTCTGGGTGCTGCCATTGAGATCCCTGACATGCTATAGAATAGCTCTGGGTGCTGCCATTGAGATCCCTGACATGCTATAGAATAGCTCTGGGTGCTGCCATTGAGATCCCTGACATGCTATAGAATAGCTCTGGGTGCTGCCATTGAGATCCCTGACATGCTATAGAATAGCTCTGGGTGCTGCCATTGAGATCCCTGACATGCTATAGAATAGCTCTGGGTGCTGCCATTGAGATCCCTGACATGCTATAGAATAGCTCTGGGTGCTGCCATTGAGATCCCTGACATGCTATAGAATAGCTCTGGGTGCTGCCATTGAGATCCCTGACATGCTATAGAATAGCTCTGGGTGCTGCCATTGAGATCCCTGACATGCTATAGAATAGCTCTGGGTGCTGCCATTGAGATCCCTGACATGCTATAGAATAGCTCTGGGTGCTGCCATTGAGATCCCTGACATGCTATAGAATAGCTCTGGGTGCTGCCATTGAGATCCCTGACATGCTATAGAATAGCTCTGGGTGCTGCCATTGAGATCCCTGACATGCTATAGAATAGCTCTGGGTGCTGCCATTGAGATCCCTGACATGCTATAGAATAGCTCTGGGTGCTGCCATTGAGATCCCTGACATGCTATAGAATAGCTCTGGGTGCTGCCATTGAGATCCCTGACATGCTATAGAATAGCTCTGGGTGCTGCCATTGAGATCCCTGACATGCTATAGAATAGCTCTGGGTGCTGCCATTGAGATCCCTGACATGCTATAGAATAGCTCTGGGTGCTGCCATTGAGATCCCTGACATGCTATAGAATAGCTCTGGGTGCTGCCATTGAGATCCCTGACATGCTATAGAATAGCTCTGGGTGCTGCCATTGAGATCCCTGACATGCTATAGAATAGCTCTGGGTGCTGCCATTGAGATCCCTGACATGCTATAGAATAGCTCTGGGTGCTGCCATTGAGATCCCTGACATGCTATAGAATAGCTCTGGGTGCTGCCATTGAGATCCCTGACATGCTATAGAATAGCTCTGGGTGCTGCCATTGAGATCCCTGACATGCTATAGAATAGCTCTGGGTGCTGCCATTGAGATCCCTGACATGCTATAGAATAGCTCTGGGTGCTGCCATTGAGATCCCTGACATGCTATAGAATAGCTCTGGGTGCTGCCATTGAGATCCCTGACATGCTATAGAATAGCTCTGGGTGCTGCCATTGAGATCCCTGACATGCTATAGAATAGCTCTGGGTGCTGCCATTGAGATCCCTGACATGCTATAGAATAGCTCTGGGTGCTGCCATTGAGATCCCTGACATGCTATAGAATAGCTCTGGGTGCTGCCATTGAGATCCCTGACATGCTATAGAATAGCTCTGGGTGCTGCCATTGAGATCCCTGACATGCTATAGAATAGCTCTGGGTGCTGCCATTGAGATCCCTGACATGCTATAGAATAGCTCTGGGTGCTGCCATTGAGATCCCTGACATGCTATAGAATAGCTCTGGGTGCTGCCATTGAGATCCCTGACATGCTATAGAATAGCTCTGGGTGCTGCCATTGAGATCCCTGACATGCTATAGAATAGCTCTGGGTGCTGCCATTGAGATCCCTGACATGCTATAGAATAGCTCTGGGTGCTGCCATTGAGATCCCTGACATGCTATAGAATAGCTCTGGGTGCTGCCATTGAGATCCCTGACATGCTATAGAATAGCTCTGGGTGCTGCCATTGAGATCCCTGACATGCTATAGAATAGCTCTGGGTGCTGCCATTGAGATCCCTGACATGCTATAGAATAGCTCTGGGTGCTGCCATTGAGATCCCTGACATGCTATAGAATAGCTCTGGGTGCTGCCATTGAGATCCCTGACATGCTATAGAATAGCTCTGGGTGCTGCCATTGAGATCCCTGACATGCTATAGAATAGCTCTGGGTGCTGCCATTGAGATCCCTGACATGCTATAGAATAGCTCTGGGTGCTGCCATTGAGATCCCTGACATGCTATAGAATAGCTCTGGGTGCTGCCATTGAGATCCCTGACATGCTATAGAATAGCTCTGGGTGCTGCCATTGAGATCCCTGACATGCTATAGAATAGCTCTGGGTGCTGCCATTGAGATCCCTGACATGCTATAGAATAGCTCTGGGTGCTGCCATTGAGATCCCTGACATGCTATAGAATAGCTCTGGGTGCTGCCATTGAGATCCCTGACATGCTATAGAATAGCTCTGGGTGCTGCCATTGAGATCCCTGACATGCTATAGAATAGCTCTGGGTGCTGCCATTGAGATCCCTGACATGCTATAGAATAGCTCTGGGTGCTGCCATTGAGATCCCTGACATGCTATAGAATAGCTCTGGGTGCTGCCATTGAGATCCCTGACATGCTATAGAATAGCTCTGGGTGCTGCCATTGAGATCCCTGACATGCTATAGAATAGCTCTGGGTGCTGCCATTGAGATCCCTGACATGCTATAGAATAGCTCTGGGTGCTGCCATTGAGATCCCTGACATGCTATAGAATAGCTCTGGGTGCTGCCATTGAGATCCCTGACATGCTATAGAATAGCTCTGGGTGCTGCCATTGAGATCCCTGACATGCTATAGAATAGCTCTGGGTGCTGCCATTGAGATCCCTGACATGCTATAGAATAGCTCTGGGTGCTGCCATTGAGATCCCTGACATGCTATAGAATAGCTCTGGGTGCTGCCATTGAGATCCCTGACATGCTATAGAATAGCTCTGGGTGCTGCCATTGAGATCCCTGACATGCTATAGAATAGCTCTGGGTGCTGCCATTGAGATCCCTGACATGCTATAGAATAGCTCTGGGTGCTGCCATTGAGATCCCTGACATGCTATAGAATAGCTCTGGGTGCTGCCATTGAGATCCCTGACATGCTATAGAATAGCTCTGGGTGCTGCCATTGAGATCCCTGACATGCTATAGAATAGCTCTGGGTGCTGCCATTGAGATCCCTGACATGCTATAGAATAGCTCTGGGTGCTGCCATTGAGATCCCTGACATGCTATAGAATAGCTCTGGGTGCTGCCATTGAGATCCCTGACATGCTATAGAATAGCTCTGGGTGCTGCCATTGAGATCCCTGACATGCTATAGAATAGCTCTGGGTGCTGCCATTGAGATCCCTGACATGCTATAGAATAGCTCTGGGTGCTGCCATTGAGATCCCTGACATGCTATAGAATAGCTCTGGGTGCTGCCATTGAGATCCCTGACATGCTATAGAATAGCTCTGGGTGCTGCCATTGAGATCCCTGACATGCTATAGAATAGCTCTGGGTGCTGCCATTGAGATCCCTGACATGCTATAGAATAGCTCTGGGTGCTGCCATTGAGATCCCTGACATGCTATAGAATAGCTCTGGGTGCTGCCATTGAGATCCCTGACATGCTATAGAATAGCTCTGGGTGCTGCCATTGAGATCCCTGACATGCTATAGAATAGCTCTGGGTGCTGCCATTGAGATCCCTGACATGCTATAGAATAGCTCTGGGTGCTGCCATTGAGATCCCTGACATGCTATAGAATAGCTCTGGGTGCTGCCATTGAGATCCCTGACATGCTATAGAATAGCTCTGGGTGCTGCCATTGAGATCCCTGACATGCTATAGAATAGCTCTGGGTGCTGCCATTGAGATCCCTGACATGCTATAGAATAGCTCTGGGTGCTGCCATTGAGATCCCTGACATGCTATAGAATAGCTCTGGGTGCTGCCATTGAGATCCCTGACATGCTATAGAATAGCTCTGGGTGCTGCCATTGAGATCCCTGACATGCTATAGAATAGCTCTGGGTGCTGCCATTGAGATCCCTGACATGCTATAGAATAGCTCTGGGTGCTGCCATTGAGATCCCTGACATGCTATAGAATAGCTCTGGGTGCTGCCATTGAGATCCCTGACATGCTATAGAATAGCTCTGGGTGCTGCCATTGAGATCCCTGACATGCTATAGAATAGCTCTGGGTGCTGCCATTGAGATCCCTGACATGCTATAGAATAGCTCTGGGTGCTGCCATTGAGATCCCTGACATGCTATAGAATAGCTCTGGGTGCTGCCATTGAGATCCCTGACATGCTATAGAATAGCTCTGGGTGCTGCCATTGAGATCCCTGACATGCTATAGAATAGCTCTGGGTGCTGCCATTGAGATCCCTGACATGCTATAGAATAGCTCTGGGTGCTGCCATTGAGATCCCTGACATGCTATAGAATAGCTCTGGGTGCTGCCATTGAGATCCCTGACATGCTATAGAATAGCTCTGGGTGCTGCCATTGAGATCCCTGACATGCTATAGAATAGCTCTGGGTGCTGCCATTGAGATCCCTGACATGCTATAGAATAGCTCTGGGTGCTGCCATTGAGATCCCTGACATGCTATAGAATAGCTCTGGGTGCTGCCATTGAGATCCCTGACATGCTATAGAATAGCTCTGGGTGCTGCCATTGAGATCCCTGACATGCTATAGAATAGCTCTGGGTGCTGCCATTGAGATCCCTGACATGCTATAGAATAGCTCTGGGTGCTGCCATTGAGATCCCTGACATGCTATAGAATAGCTCTGGGTGCTGCCATTGAGATCCCTGACATGCTATAGAATAGCTCTGGGTGCTGCCATTGAGATCCCTGACATGCTATAGAATAGCTCTGGGTGCTGCCATTGAGATCCCTGACATGCTATAGAATAGCTCTGGGTGCTGCCATTGAGATCCCTGACATGCTATAGAATAGCTCTGGGTGCTGCCATTGAGATCCCTGACATGCTATAGAATAGCTCTGGGTGCTGCCATTGAGATCCCTGACATGCTATAGAATAGCTCTGGGTGCTGCCATTGAGATCCCTGACATGCTATAGAATAGCTCTGGGTGCTGCCATTGAGATCCCTGACATGCTATAGAATAGCTCTGGGTGCTGCCATTGAGATCCCTGACATGCTATAGAATAGCTCTGGGTGCTGCCATTGAGATCCCTGACATGCTATAGAATAGCTCTGGGTGCTGCCATTGAGATCCCTGACATGCTATAGAATAGCTCTGGGTGCTGCCATTGAGATCCCTGACATGCTATAGAATAGCTCTGGGTGCTGCCATTGAGATCCCTGACATGCTATAGAATAGCTCTGGGTGCTGCCATTGAGATCCCTGACATGCTATAGAATAGCTCTGGGTGCTGCCATTGAGATCCCTGACATGCTATAGAATAGCTCTGGGTGCTGCCATTGAGATCCCTGACATGCTATAGAATAGCTCTGGGTGCTGCCATTGAGATCCCTGACATGCTATAGAATAGCTCTGGGTGCTGCCATTGAGATCCCTGACATGCTATAGAATAGCTCTGGGTGCTGCCATTGAGATCCCTGACATGCTATAGAATAGCTCTGGGTGCTGCCATTGAGATCCCTGACATGCTATAGAATAGCTCTGGGTGCTGCCATTGAGATCCCTGACATGCTATAGAATAGCTCTGGGTGCTGCCATTGAGATCCCTGACATGCTATAGAATAGCTCTGGGTGCTGCCATTGAGATCCCTGACATGCTATAGAATAGCTCTGGGTGCTGCCATTGAGATCCCTGACATGCTATAGAATAGCTCTGGGTGCTGCCATTGAGATCCCTGACATGCTATAGAATAGCTCTGGGTGCTGCCATTGAGATCCCTGACATGCTATAGAATAGCTCTGGGTGCTGCCATTGAGATCCCTGACATGCTATAGAATAGCTCTGGGTGCTGCCATTGAGATCCCTGACATGCTATAGAATAGCTCTGGGTGCTGCCATTGAGATCCCTGACATGCTATAGAATAGCTCTGGGTGCTGCCATTGAGATCCCTGACATGCTATAGAATAGCTCTGGGTGCTGCCATTGAGATCCCTGACATGCTATAGAATAGCTCTGGGTGCTGCCATTGAGATCCCTGACATGCTATAGAATAGCTCTGGGTGCTGCCATTGAGATCCCTGACATGCTATAGAATAGCTCTGGGTGCTGCCATTGAGATCCCTGACATGCTATAGAATAGCTCTGGGTGCTGCCATTGAGATCCCTGACATGCTATAGAATAGCTCTGGGTGCTGCCATTGAGATCCCTGACATGCTATAGAATAGCTCTGGGTGCTGCCATTGAGATCCCTGACATGCTATAGAATAGCTCTGGGTGCTGCCATTGAGATCCCTGACATGCTATAGAATAGCTCTGGGTGCTGCCATTGAGATCCCTGACATGCTATAGAATAGCTCTGGGTGCTGCCATTGAGATCCCTGACATGCTATAGAATAGCTCTGGGTGCTGCCATTGAGATCCCTGACATGCTATAGAATAGCTCTGGGTGCTGCCATTGAGATCCCTGACATGCTATAGAATAGCTCTGGGTGCTGCCATTGAGATCCCTGACATGCTATAGAATAGCTCTGGGTGCTGCCATTGAGATCCCTGACATGCTATAGAATAGCTCTGGGTGCTGCCATTGAGATCCCTGACATGCTATAGAATAGCTCTGGGTGCTGCCATTGAGATCCCTGACATGCTATAGAATAGCTCTGGGTGCTGCCATTGAGATCCCTGACATGCTATAGAATAGCTCTGGGTGCTGCCATTGAGATCCCTGACATGCTATAGAATAGCTCTGGGTGCTGCCATTGAGATCCCTGACATGCTATAGAATAGCTCTGGGTGCTGCCATTGAGATCCCTGACATGCTATAGAATAGCTCTGGGTGCTGCCATTGAGATCCCTGACATGCTATAGAATAGCTCTGGGTGCTGCCATTGAGATCCCTGACATGCTATAGAATAGCTCTGGGTGCTGCCATTGAGATCCCTGACATGCTATAGAATAGCTCTGGGTGCTGCCATTGAGATCCCTGACATGCTATAGAATAGCTCTGGGTGCTGCCATTGAGATCCCTGACATGCTATAGAATAGCTCTGGGTGCTGCCATTGAGATCCCTGACATGCTATAGAATAGCTCTGGGTGCTGCCATTGAGATCCCTGACATGCTATAGAATAGCTCTGGGTGCTGCCATTGAGATCCCTGACATGCTATAGAATAGCTCTGGGTGCTGCCATTGAGATCCCTGACATGCTATAGAATAGCTCTGGGTGCTGCCATTGAGATCCCTGACATGCTATAGAATAGCTCTGGGTGCTGCCATTGAGATCCCTGACATGCTATAGAATAGCTCTGGGTGCTGCCATTGAGATCCCTGACATGCTATAGAATAGCTCTGGGTGCTGCCATTGAGATCCCTGACATGCTATAGAATAGCTCTGGGTGCTGCCATTGAGATCCCTGACATGCTATAGAATAGCTCTGGGTGCTGCCATTGAGATCCCTGACATGCTATAGAATAGCTCTGGGTGCTGCCATTGAGATCCCTGACATGCTATAGAATAGCTCTGGGTGCTGCCATTGAGATCCCTGACATGCTATAGAATAGCTCTGGGTGCTGCCATTGAGATCCCTGACATGCTATAGAATAGCTCTGGGTGCTGCCATTGAGATCCCTGACATGCTATAGAATAGCTCTGGGTGCTGCCATTGAGATCCCTGACATGCTATAGAATAGCTCTGGGTGCTGCCATTGAGATCCCTGACATGCTATAGAATAGCTCTGGGTGCTGCCATTGAGATCCCTGACATGCTATAGAATAGCTCTGGGTGCTGCCATTGAGATCCCTGACATGCTATAGAATAGCTCTGGGTGCTGCCATTGAGATCCCTGACATGCTATAGAATAGCTCTGGGTGCTGCCATTGAGATCCCTGACATGCTATAGAATAGCTCTGGGTGCTGCCATTGAGATCCCTGACATGCTATAGAATAGCTCTGGGTGCTGCCATTGAGATCCCTGACATGCTATAGAATAGCTCTGGGTGCTGCCATTGAGATCCCTGACATGCTATAGAATAGCTCTGGGTGCTGCCATTGAGATCCCTGACATGCTATAGAATAGCTCTGGGTGCTGCCATTGAGATCCCTGACATGCTATAGAATAGCTCTGGGTGCTGCCATTGAGATCCCTGACATGCTATAGAATAGGTCTGGGTGCTGCCATTGAGATCCCTGACATGCTATAGATTAGCTCTGGGTGCTGCCATTGAGATCCCTGACATGCTATAGAATAGCTCTGGGTGCTGCCATTGAGATCCCTGACATGCTATAGAATAGCTCTGGGTGCTGCCATTGAGATCCCTGACATGCTATAGAATAGCTCTGGGTGCTGCCATTGAGATCCCTGACATGCTATAGAATAGCTCTGGGTGCTGCCATTGAGATCCCTGACATGCTATAGAATAGGTCTGGCTGCTGCCATTGACATCCCTGACATGCTATAGAATAGCTCTGGGTGCTGCCATTGAGATCCCTGACATGCTATAGAATGCTTTGTGGTTGTCCCTAGAATCAGTGGTGATTTTGTTTTTGTAGCTAGCTTTAGAGGATCTTATAAGGGATCTCAGCTTCTGAGGCTGACCAGGGAACTCCTCCACTCATTGGATTTTACTCTCTTTTGCAACCATTTCTTCCTTCTGTTGTAGAGTTTGTTTGTGGCAGGGGAACACCAGATTGGCTTCCTTTTTTTGGAGGATAGCATCTTGGTTCTGTTTGGGATAGCACGGTCCATGCACTCGTGTAAGTGCTTATAGAGTGCATTTGTGTAGGATTCAGCAGTCGTAACTATACCGTCCATCTGCATGGGTGTTATGAAGTTTGCCACTTCTGTCTTAAGAAGCGTGAAGTTGGCTTTGGAGAATTTTTTTACCATTGTTTCCTTAATGGTGGGTGGGGGCGAGATTTGGATATCTATGACCGATGAGGAGTTGATTTCAGGTGTGGAACACCGATCACTTATGTTGGTAATGACTAGATCTAGGATATTGTTGCCCCTGGTGGGGGTTTGGATAAGTTGATCCAGGGCATTGGAATTTATGAATTCCAGAAAGCATTGAGGAAAAGAGTTGGTACACGAGTAGTTTTCCCAGTTAATGGTGGGGTAGTTGAAATCACCCATTATTAAGGTGTTTTGTTGAACTTAATTTTCCAGTATATCAAGAAAAGAGGAGTGGTAATCCTGGGAAATGGTGGGGGATCTGTAGCAAGCTAAAATGTGGATTGCAGTTTTTCCCAGAGTTAGTTGCACTTGGATAACCTCGAATGCATTATGCTGCACAACTAGCCTGGAGGTGTGGATATCCTTAATGAATGGGGACACACCTCCGCCTTTGGTGTTCTGGTCCAGGTTAGATGGCCGAAAAGTTTGGTATGAGTTATAGCCTGGTAATGCAGGGGTGCTCTCTAGAGCCTTGAACCAGGTCTCAGTCACTGCACAGATATCGATGTTCTCCATTTTAAGGAGTGCCTCGAGTGAGTGCATTTTGAGATTTAGACTTCTAGCATTACCCTCAGTTTTTGCTTGCCTGTTCCTGTTATGGTGGTGAATGTGTCATTTGAACCTTGCCTAAAAAAGGCACTATAGGGGCGGCAAGAGCGTTAGCCAATATCCAGAATCCCAAGGGCGACAGGTGCAGGCCATCTCTGGCAAAGCATTGTCATCTGTCGACCATGTCGTCCCAGGCAGACAGATACTGGGACTAATTAGAAATACCCCTAAGTGTTAGTTTTTGAAATGTGGGTCAATAGGTTATATAAAAGAGGGTTTTGATCATTTTCGGGATAATCTGAATTATAGGTTCTGGGAAGTCCAACAAATTAAACAGGATGTTAAAAAAATACCTAGAAGTAATTTATCAGACCCACAGGTAGTTAGCACTTAAGCTACACAATCTGATATCAGTATATGTTTTATAATGACATATAGAAGTAATACAAAGGAAATACGTGTGCTTATAAAATGTCACTGTTTTGTACTTTTGACAAATAATATATCAGATTTGTTGACAACAGAATACAGATTTAGTTTTAGATCTGTGAAGAATAAGAAGCAATTAAATGGAAAGCATAAACATGAATGTAATCAACTTAGTGGATGTTTTTCACATTCTAATTCAGTAGGTAGTAGAGTTGGCCATAATTACCTATGGTAAGTATATCTAAAACAACAACTTTATATATCAAAAATTGATATGACATATTTAAGATATTCATATATGAAATATGATGCAAAGGTATTGTATGTCAGTGCACGTATGGGTCATCTGAAAATGTAAATTGGTTGGGATTGATAGTTGTACCTGGCTTGATTACCTCTACTGCATATTTGAACCCATTGGTTAATTCTAAGGAACACAGGCAGATTATTTTAACAGAAGCATTACTCCCCCCCCCCACCCGGACTGAATGAGTATGACTACATTATATGTAAATGTTTTCTTTATTATTTTGTGATGGTTATTACTTTTAAACAGTTCTTATGCATATTTCAATTATTTTGAAACTCTTTATGAAGTGTTGTATGAACTCTGTTCTTGTAGAAAAACAAAACACGTATGCTGAGTCATGCAAGGCATTTCAGTCTGAATAAATGGAGAACTGACAAAGGAAAAAAAAACACAAGTATAACAAGATGGGCTTGAATATTTTAAATTAATGGACTTAGGGTTGATCAGGTTACCTTATAAACAGTAGAATTCGAAAAAGAAAAAAGTAGAATCCACAAGTCTACAAATCCACAAGTATTTTATTGTAAGCGCTTTCGTGCAGTACAAATGAGTGCACTTCCTCAGACAAAAAAGCGCTTACAATAAAATACTTGTGGATTTGTAGACTTGTGGATTCTACTTTTTTGTTTTTCATTTTTTAATCAGTTTGTTTTGTGCATTTTTTCAAACAGTAGAATTCCACTGGCTAAGACTGAAGCAATCAAATTATAGTTGCAGTTTATGATGTCCAAATGCTGTAATAATGTAGTACTTATGGGTATTTGAAATGATTATTATAAATAAAAAAGTGACACATTTCTTAATTGTTGCAGTTTAAAATGTAATTAAAACACATTTCTGTTATGTCTCCTGCAATTTTAGGTTGAAATGGCCTGCACTGTTAAAGTATCTGCACCATCCCAGGCACAAATCTCTCAGTATGCCTGCCAAAGGAGAACTACATTAAACAACCACAACAAAGTGCTCACGGTAATTTGTACGCATGTGTAATTCAATGATTGTATATTAGTATTCCACTGAAATGTATTATGATACAAGGCATCAACTATCCATTAAAAACAGGGCAATCAACCATTATATAACATTTTTCAGAAGTGCAAAAATATCATCAAACAAATTATTCAAAAACATGAATTTTAAAAGATCAACTGTCTCCTATGTCAAATAATTTTAAGTTTTTTTTTTTAGTTTAGCAGAACACTATCTGATAATGATCTTACCTAAATCTCAGTAAGAAAGTATTAAAATTCTTGTTTCTTGATGCTATCCTGTAAGACTTCCATGCATAACATCCTGTTGCAATGACGCCTGTTATATGCCTGTTAGATGTAAGTTGTAAAATATGAAAAAAATGTGCATTGCATGACTTTTAGCAAATATCTGGTGGCAATTTTAAATACAACCGACTAGGCATAGCACCTTTTCTACCAGAATGTGCAGTACAGTTTACACAGGTTACGGGGTATTCCAGATCCAGATAATCAAACAAATTGCATTTCTAGAGTACCTTTATATCACAGATTGTGCATTAATGTATGTCTCTCAACACCATGTTATTTTTGTGCTATATTTATAACAAAAGACGCAGATATTTTGATGCTAGTACACTTGAATCAGGCATGTGGTAGAGTTGCCACATGCTATAACAGACACAGAGGGGCACCAAAAATAAAAATGGGTATTTCATTTGAGTGGGGAGTGTTTTATTATAGATGTGATAGAAACAGAGGAAGTATGAAAAAGGAACAAGGTAGAAACGCATGTGTCTGCATTAAGATACCGAGCAATCGATTTCCAACATTTTGAGTAGCTACAAGAAATTTAACAGGCAGTAAAAACTATGGCAAGTATTCCTTTTACTAGCAGAATGATGAAATGCAGAACTCAATAGAGAAATAACATTTCATTACTTTATTGTATTTTAATTTCATGGTCGCTTTATTTTTTGGTCCTGAAATAAAACTTTTTTTTTTTTTAAGTACTTTTTATTAACAAGGTTGGCCTACTAGAGCCATCATCTTTATTTTGTGGAAGCTCGTTTGCTGGTAAGATCTTAAACCTAATGCAAGTTACTACAGACGCGGGCAGTTAGGACCTCTCTTTTAATGTCTCAGCCAAAGGAAATTATATTGGTGCAACATCCCTCTCTTTCTGCAGTGTATTTTCAGCACTGTAATACAAATCCAAGTACCTACTTTGTGGACAGAAACCACTGGCTTCTAATCTACTTAGCATCAAAGGAAAGTGTGTCTTCTGAGCCACTGATATGCATTAGGTGATGAAGACAAGTACTGGTCAATGACCGAAGATGAAAATAAATTCTGTTGTTGATTAGTTAAGGTACAAGACTTTAAGCTTTTTATTTATCAAAAGTAAAGTACATTAAGTTCATAATCTGTAATCATTCAGATATGGAACAAGGTAAGCACATTTTGTGGTTAGATTGGAATTTGTTCATAACTAATATAATTCAGAGGCTGCAATGCTTTTTCAGTAATTTAAGTATTGTTGCGTCATAATGTTTGCATTACATACAGACAATTGTGCAAATCAGAAAGTACTGAACACAAAGGGCTGTGTTCTTTGGAAACCATATAAGTGAGGGCTGTAGAAATAGGTAAGCTATATGGGAAACATGATTTGGTTCATTGTGGCAAACCAAAATGTTGCTGTCCCAATTACTGATGGCTCTGTTTCATTGCTGTCTTTGAAATGATTCATGTCTGCTATGTAGATGGCTTCTTTTCATCTATTTGTTTATAAAGCACACTGTTCGTCACTTACATTTGTGATCTCTCCCCTATTTTATTCAAGGAGGAGTAGATTTAACTGTTTGGCACAGGGGAACGATGTCAGATTCTCTCGTAAATAAAACTCAGTAAGAAAAACATGTCATGTTGTCTGAGAGTATTGCCTATTAAAATGCTGGAAGGCTAAAGCGATTCCATTTTCACTAACTTTCCTGCTGACTTGTATATTTCTTTGTGTACTGATGTTAGTGAGACAAAAAATGACATATTCCTAAAACATTTTTCGTCTGCTATACCTGTATTAACTGTTTGGGTTTTAAAAGCAGGTGAGATCATATGAACAATGAAATTATATAAATGTAGAAGTGCAACAGTCCATTGTATGTAATGTTATTTTTTTTTTTAACTAAAGCTCTCTAAGAATAAATACAGGACATGAAAAGACACCCTAGCTGTATACACATCAAATGCCCTCATTAGAAGAAAGGAGGCTTTGGATTTTTTAGAAGCAGTTCATCTCTAGGTAGGGTTGCTGATTTGTGATCAAAGCAGCTCCATCATTCAGTCAAGTCAGCGGCTGTATAGGCAATCAAAGAGACAAAGAAATTGCTGTTTGTGTGCTTTATATATTTTCACATGAAGTCTCCTGAGTGTAGCTGTGCTTCTTCAAAGTGTGCTATGTCAAGAGAAGACACATGGGCAGGGATGCAAAAGGAATAAAAGTCTAAAGAAGGAATTATTTTGTCATGCTGAGCTATATAGTTGTATAGCTGTATAGAAAATGCATAAGTATATGTGCGACTTTAAATCTATTATACACACACGTGTATAAATATAGGATCTATATTAGTTCATTGAAGGTTCAGTTTAGTGAACATTCGTTTATCGAACACAAACCAGCGACTGTTCACTTCAGCGAAGGAGTTACACAGGGAAAGGAACTCATTGGCCAACATATGGAAATTTGCCCTTTTCCCCGGTGTAGTGCAATCTTGGAGTTCGTATATATAGTTGGGGGGAAGATTGCAGCCCTCCAACCTGGATGTAAGTGTGTGTTACAGGTAAATGTTGGGCAAGCAGGTCACTTTCCCAGTGTAATATATTCAGTGAAGTGAACATTCAATGTTTTTGTTTGAATGGAAGTGAGCTGAAGTGAACCTTCGATGAACTAATATAGACCTATACATATACACACACACACACACACACACACACACACACACACACACACACACACACACACACACATATGGGTCTACTTCATATGACCTAAATTTCATTTGACTGAGACCAAAACACTGAAAGTTCAAAAGTCTGAAAACTCATTTGACTGAAACTCATAACACTGACACATTAAAGTAAAAGGTATATGCCCTTTTCCCCACTGTAGTGCAGTCCTGGAGTTAGTATATATAGTTGGGGGGGGGGCGAAGCCCCCCACATAGTTTAGGTAAATATTGTTTTCTGCAAAGAGTTATTCATTGCAGTTATAAATATCCATGTGTATGCTTCAAAATGTATAAAGTATGTGGGGGCGAAGCCCCCCCCACACCCCCTTAACTTTATATACTAACTCCAGGATCGCAGTACAGTGGGGAAAAGGTGAAATATATTTTACTTTAATGTGTCAGTGTTATGAGTTTCAGTCAAATGAGTTTTTAGTCTTTTGAACTTTCAGTGTTTTGATTTCAGTCAAATGAAATTAGGTCATAAAGTAGACCCATATATATATATATATATATATATATATATATATATATATATATATGTGTGTGTGTGTATATGTATAGCCAGATATAGATATAATTCATACTTCAATGGATCGAATGTCAAAACATTAATCCTAACTGATTGAAAACCAACTGATCTAGAAAAGTTTAAAAAAAAACAGTAAACACACTTTACAGGGAGTCAAACCTCTCTTCATGCCCAGATTTCGTAATGTACTTCAATATACCAACAGTGAGACTGCAGAGTGGGGAATTTGACCTTTACCCTTGTAGTGCAATCACTGCTGTTCTGCATTCTCACACAAAGAAAAGTTGTTAATGTTCAATTGGTTCACTTTTGATGAACTATACCAACTTTTTTCCATTCAAACAAATACATTTTTGATTGCATTAAATGCACCCATAGATAATCATACATAATATATACATACACATTATATATATATATATATATATATATATATATATATATATATATATGTGTATAAATATATGTATTGAACTGTAAACTGTTAAAAAGTTGTCCAAATACTTATAAATCCATAAAATTTTTTAGATATGAAAGAAAAATCACTTCACTTCATGTAGTAGCTTTGAAATTTTTTCATCCAGCAGTAAAAAACGTCCACCAAGACAAAAGTGTAAGAAAGCTTGAAATAAAATGAAACACTTGTATTTAAGTGCTTTTGCTCGTTGTCAAAGCTACTACACGAAGTGAAGGGATTTTTCTTTCATATTCAAAAAGTTTTATGTATATATATATATATATATATATATATAAGGTTCGTATCAGCAGACCAAAGATGCATGTTTTCAAATGCGTCTTCGTCGAACTGACAAACTGAAACCACAAAATATCGAAGCGGCATGTAAGTGAATCCTTTCCCTGCGAAAGAATTTGCTTGTCTGCTTTGGTACTTTTCCATTTTCGGCACTGTAGTGCGGTCTCGGAGTTGGTATATTTAAGTAGGGGGGGTGTGGGGGGCATAGCCTCCCATGTCGGGGGGTATGGGGGTGATGCCCCCCACCTAATCTCATATTTTAATGTGCTTTCTTTCTTTGTTTTTTTTTTTGTTGGAACAGCGATTTTTTTCCCTTGAAAATCGCTGTTCTAACAGTTCAGTTTTGTAAGCTTTCGCTTACATGGGGTCGATTAATCACCGTTCGCTTACCTAAGCATTCGGTGATCTAATATAGACTATATATATATATATATATATATATATATATATATCTATGTGTGTATGGGTCCCCTTTGGTAGATCGAACGTTTACAAGTTTGAGCCACATATGGCCGAGACCATATGTTTAAACTTGTAAAGGTTTTATAGGACTGAATGGAGATCTCCGTACAGTGCAGAATGGGAAGATTTCCCTTTTCCGCAATGTGGTGCGATCTCAGAGTTGGTATATTTAAGTAGGGGGGTTGTGGGGGGTGCAAGGGGGGGTGTAGCTACAAACGTTTATTTTTGTATTTTGCAGTTTTTTTACTATTTTATTCAGTGTTCGAACTTTTACAAGTTCTGGTTCGAATTTGTAAAAGTTTGATCTACTGAAGTAGACCCATATATATATATATATATATATATATATATATATATATGTAAGTAGCTCATGTTTATAAAAAAGCACAGGTTTATTTCTACAAATAAAAATGGAATGAAAACTGATGACTCGCCTTAAAACTGTATTTACATATTTATATACAATGCATACAGTACCTTAATGCATGTCTTTATAGACCATATAACTACTGTGCTGTTTAGGATTAGTCCTGAGTAGCATTTCCATTCACATGTTGTTAAACAGAAAGTCACAGGTCTTTTCCCCAGCTCCACCTCATGGATATCTTCACTTGATCGTGCACTATGTTAAATCCGGGTTCCTATTGGAACATCGAATATTGAATCGTTCAAATCACTAAAGGTTGACCTTTAATGATCGAACGATTCAATATTCGAATGTTCGTGACAAATTATTTAAAAAAAAAGAAAAACTAAAGAGTGTAGGCAGGGGGGCAAGCCCCCCCCTGCACACCCCCCCCCGCTCCTTAAATATACCAACTCCGAGATCGCGCTACAGCATAGGAAAGGGAAACCTTCCCTTTCCTGTGCATAACTCCATTGAAGTGAGATCTCGGAGTTGGTATATTTAAGTAAGGGGGGTGTGGGGGTGCAGGGGGGCTTGCCCCCCTGCTCACAGCAGTTACTTTTGTTTTTTTTTTATACATTTTCGAAGTTTTAGTACTTTGATCATATGGTGTCTGCCATATGGTATTCGAAGTACTGAAACTTCGATAATGTAATATGTAACCATTAAATCCACATGGAACTAAGAGTTGGCCATCCATCTCCATGAGTCCTCTACCACAACCCCTGTTCTGACCCACAGTACAGCGCTGATTGAGTAACTGACTTGTAAGTTCATAGGATGATACTAGGCTATTGGCCAGGAGGCCCTTATAAGCCTAAACAAGAGTTTTGCCCATGTTCACACAATATCGGCACCTGTTACTCCTGTCCAGCAGGGAAACAGGTGGGATTCCAGGGTTGTATTTTCTGTTTCCCATCCAGTAGTCCAGGTTCCTCTTAGAGGGCTAGAGAGTTACCCTGCTTGACATGAAGCGGGAGTCTATTCCATAGATGAGGAGTCTTTGGGGCACAAATCTATCCTGCCAACAAGTTCTATTAATGTCACAGACCAGGCTGAGGCCTTGCATATGGGTTGCATGAGTGGAGTTTGACTTAAGGATATGCAGCAACTCCAGAAAGGCTGGGTCTGAGATGGCCTTGTATGCCAGACACAGGTCACCTCTGAGGAGTCTGTCTGAGACTGAGTAGAGAGACAGGGCTTTTAGCCTGTCTGTGTAGGATAGGTGTTTGTGACCCTGGATTTTCCTGGTCAGGAATCCCTGTGGTCTCTCCTGTTTCTGCACGTGCTTGGCAAGGTACATGCCGAAGGGGGCATTGTACTCGATAATGGGTCTGATAAGGTGATAAGGGAGAAGTACAGGGATGTTATGACCTCCTTGTTGGATGAAATACCCTTACTTATGAGGAGGGTCATGTAGAAAGCCTTACGTACAACTGAGGCAACATGGTGGCCAAAAGTCAGGTTGCTATCAACCTGGGTGCCCAAGTCCCTCACAACTGATTGCATGCTTAGTACGTTGGTACTGATGTGATAATTAATGGGGACTCCATTTTCCTCAAAGGGGATAATGATGCATTTCTTGGCATTCATTTTGAGGCCATGCTTCTGGCACCAGTCATTAGTTTGTTTAAGGCACTCTTGGAGGATGTCCACATCACTATGGGAATTTAAGACAGCACCCAGGTTGCAGTCATCTGCAAACTTGGTCAGCCACAGACCTCTGGTTTTGGCTTGCACCTTAGAAAAGTATATCCCAAACAGTAGAGGCCCCAAGACGTCTTGATTTGCCTTTCTCAGACAACCTTCTTTTGTACTGGAAGTCAAGTTGTCATTTGCTTACAAATGCAGCCAATTTCATGGCTGAAGTCCTGTCAGACTTGTATCACCACAACCTTTTGCACATTTTAAAGCTGGTGTATCCACTTTCTACACACAAGATATTACGACTACTCCCTGCCCAGCACGGTCAGTTTTGGACTCTCATCGATGGGTTGTAGGACTCAGAAGCTCAATGGCATTTTTATTAGGAATAAAGTCTTTTTGCCCTGCAAACCATCAGCTGCTTATATCTGGTTGTTTACTGTTAATGATACCTAAACATATACTTTTCTTTTTCTGTTTCTTAATTTTGGGATATTGCAAAGATACCAATTACTACTTAGTACCAGGCTGATGATAAACATGCATGTGTGTGTGTGTGTGTGTGTGTGTGTGTGTGTGTGTGTGTGTGTGTGTGTTGAGGGACACTATGCGTGTGCTAGCGTGTGTCTCTCTTACTCAGAAGGTCAATATATTACTATTTTACCCCATACCTCTCAGCCTCTTAGCAAAAAAATCAGGACAAAGCCTAAAATAATGGGGCACAAAGGCTCAAAAATAGGGGCAGACTTTAAATATTGCTCTTATAAACTTAGAAAGTTGTTAGAATAACATGATTTGTGTAGCATGAAATTTCTGAAGAATGTGAAGTCTGAAACTCAAGTGTATGCCATTATTTAGTGACTTCAGTCCTCAAGGATTTGCCAGAAAACCACAAATTTTATGAAGAGCAGCCCAAAAATACGAGGCAAAAATCTGGACATTGTGTGAAAATATGTACAGCTGAGAGCTGTGTTGTAGGGTCAGGGAAACACTTTCAGAAACCAATAATGAATTTCTTCCATTTCAAAATGTTGCATAGAAAAAATGAAACAAAATACAAAAAAAAAAAAAAAACATGTCTGGCAAGGGTAATGCCAGCTTTATTTGTGAAACAGTAACATGCATTACTATGGGACTAATTGTTATATGGTATAATCAGTGCTTTTTTTTTTTTGTTTTTCTTCAACATTTTTTGGACTTTGGCCCAGATTTTGGAAGCTATGACTATTCAGAAAGGGAAGGTTGAACTTAGAAAGACAGACATGGGCTGGGAAAATGAACACAGTTACCATAGGTTTATAGGTTCATAGGTGTGTATTAGGCCAACAGCCCTGGAGCCTTTACAAGCCTAGCCCATAGAAGTGCTCTGGCATCATGCCGCATTAGTTCCCTGTGCCTCTATAAAGCAGAGCCACTGAAGTGATCCCCGGGGTGAACTTTCTATTTCCCATCCACTCATCAAGATTTTTCTTGAAAAGGGCCAGTGAGGTGTTCTGTTTGACATGAATGGGAAGTCTATTCCAGAGCATGGACAGTCTCTGGGTTATGAACCTGTCCCTCCAGCATGTTCTGCTGATCATGGTAATGAGATTGAGGTCCCTGGAGCATGTGGTGTGGAGGGATTGGAATTTCTTTAGGCGTAACATTTCTAACAATGCTGGGTCAGACATGGCTTTGTAAATCAAGCAGATATCATCTCTTAATAGACTATATGAGATGGAAAAAGCTGGAATTTTTTGATTCTGTCCATGTAGGGCATGTGTTCAAGGCCTAGGATCTTCTTCGTGAGGTACTTTTGTGGCCTTTCCAGCTCTTGCAGGTGTTTAGTGAGGTAAATGCCAAATGGGGCATTATACTCTGATTGATCTAATGAGGGAAGAGTAGAGAGAGAATGATGACCTCTTTCTTCCTGGATGCAAAAGTCTTGGTCATGAGATGTGCCACATAGAAGGACTTTCTGACCACAGTGGCAATGTGGTGGTTGAAGTAGAGTTTCTATCTACCTGTGTCCCCAGATCTCTTATAACGCCTTTAGTGTTCAGTGGGCTACCATCAATGTGGTAATTAGTGGGAACTGAGTCTTTCCCAAAGGGAATGACCATGCATTTTTTGGCATTAAGCTTAAGGCCATGGTTTTGACTCCAGTTGGTGGTCTCATTGAGGCCTTTCTGTAGGATTTCTACATCACTTGGGGAGTTAATAATGACTCCATGCTTGCAATCATCAGCAAACATGGTCATCCAGAGTCCCTCCGTGTTGGCCTGGACTTCTGAGAAGTAGATGCCAAACAGGAGAGGACCTAGGACCGATCACTGTGGGACTCCACTTGTGACTGGTCTGCACTCTGACTTAGAGTCTGCTACTTTCACACTGTGGGTTCTATCTGTGAGCCAATTTGCAACCCACCTATTGATATAGGGGTTGATGCCTAGTTTGGTGAATCTATGAAAAATTCCTGAGTGGGGAATGGAATCAAAGGCCTTGGCCAGATCGAGGTACGCTGTATGAACTGCCTTGCCCTCATCCACAGCTCTGGTGACTGACTCAAAGAAGTTGACCAAGTTGAGCAGGCATGACCTACCCTTCACAAAACCAAACTGTGTGGGATCTAGAGTTTGGAGATTCCATATACTCTTGTTAATTAGGTCCATGATGATGCGCTCCATAGCCTTACATATCAGACTAGTCAGGCTAATGGGGCTAGAATTCCCAGGGTCTGTAGTCACTCCCTCTTTATAGAGGGGGATGACTGTAGCAGTGCGCCATTCTGTAGGGACAAGGCCTGAGCGAGAGGCTATGATTGAACAGGGCACACAGGTGTGGTGTTTAACCAGTCAAGTCACCAAAAAAACTGTAAATCTTTCACCTCAAATATTAGAATATTTTGATCCGAGGATGGCAAATATTTGCTGAAATGTTTGTTATATGTAGAGAGCAACCCCCTCTCTGGTTTTCACACATTTGTGTGTGCGTGTATATTGCTTTCTACTACTGTTGCTTTTTTCACAGTGACTGTGTTTATCTTTGAACTTTTGCAGGATCCTGCTCTTTACCATCTTGTGAATAAGATAAACTAAACTGTAGGATGGCAAACAGCTGAAAGCTCTGCAAATTGTTTGGTCAGGAGCATGATACTGTCCCATGTAGGATACCACAGCTATGAATAGGGACAAGCAGGCCATTTATTTATTTTTTAAGAAAAAATGTGTTGCCAGATTTTTTTTTACATTTAATAAAATAAATCAATATATACAAAGTTGCAGAAAAGCACCTTGGCCATGGTTGCCACCTTCCTCAACAATTACATGCACAGTATAATATATGCTTGCCATATTCCTTGAACATAACTGAGATGACCCTTATTAATTGTCTGCAGGAATTCATTGAAAAGAAAGGAAAATGATGTTTTTTAAAGGATGAAAAACCTGCAGAACTTCATTCACTAGTCCATTTCCATCACCAGTGGATGCCCTGGCTACCTGCACTATCATGGATCTTTGACTTAGTGGACTCATTCCAAAGACTGACCACTTAAAGTAAAGCCTTTCTATTTTAAATGAACCAAATGCTCCCTCAAGTGAACCAAAATCAGCCATCTTGCAATCAGCATTCGACTCCTTTAATGCTCTTGTGAGTAGGGTTACTACCTGTCTCTCTTTCTGCAGGATAGTCTCTCTTTGGGCAGTTGTGTCCTCCAGGAAAAAAAATTAAAATATGGCAAATGTCCTGCCATTTTAAGACAAAAGTATTTCCTAAGTTGTTTTAAATAGTTATGTAAAACAATTATTTTGCAGCTGCAACACTTAAATATTATATGAAACATGATAGACAACTCGCATGTTATAAGAACAAGCTTTTATTTTTAGCACGAATTGAAGTTCAGTGCTTTGCACTGGCTGGAAAATTCCACATTTTCGTTTAAAATGTCTGTCTCTGGACATTTGAAAACGAAGCAACCGTACTTGTGAGTGGGCTTATCTAGTGCAGAGAGAAGGTACTTTCATCTAGGTTTTTTTCCATCAAAATGTTGATGTCACCTGCCAGGATAAGTTGACAAAGAATCAGTTATTAAATATATATCCTTTGTATCTCAGCAGTAGAAAAATGGAAGTAGAAGTTAGATTAATCAAATCTAATACTAAGCTCTACCTCTACCCTTTCATTATCACTAAAAGTACTGATCTTCCAGAAAGATGTGCACTTCAGGTAACAATATTATGTGCTCCCGTTTTTGTGTTTCTTGTTAAAGAAACCATGTCCATAGGATAACCCATTCTGTTTAATTTCTTGTATTTAAAACTATTTCATGAATGAATATCATATCAGGGTGAGCAACACCTAGGTGTCTAAATCCTGAAAACCCTGCCATTGGTATAAATTGGCCAAATGCAACCCTCACTCAAGTGTTTTTATGGTAAACCGCCATTACAGATGTTTGAAAAAAAATGGTGAAAAAGTATGGTACGTGACCTCTGCCTACCCCCAAAAGATCTAAAGTCCCTGTGGTGGTGCTTTTGCAGCAAGCATTTATACCTACAGAAATAAAAAGAAAAGAGAAATCTGACTGAGCAGTGATATCTATTAACTCATCTTGTGTGTCTAAACCAGTTATTACAGCATGTGACCAGATTGTTTGGATATTATCTGTTATCCTATCTGCACTTTGGTGAACTTGTAAAGCCTGCTCAGGGTAATAAATGCTGACCTCTACATTGCTGCTGGTATCAATGGTACATGCCAGCAATCTTTGGCTCGATTAGTAGTTGTTAGTTACATTGTCCCATCCACCTACTTTAAAACTGCATCCATTCTGCACATGGGGTAAGCATCTGCTTCTATGTTACTGTTTCATTTTCAGTAGTCTACACAGAACCTGGTATTCTCATTTTTGGCACTAACAACTACCACCAGAGATTACAGGATTCTCAAAGTACCTTCAGATTTAATATTTCCTACAGTTCCTTTCACATAGTATGCTTAACATTCTCATACACCCTGCAAAGATCCTGTTTGATTGGCTGCTAGTTTTCTGTGTCTGTATCTCAGTCCTGCATTACTCACAGAGCAACTAGTGTTCAGCAGTTGCACATTTAGTTAGGACTGTTTAGTTCAGCCTTATCTCATTACTGTACCCAGGACTATCGCTGCTCTGAGAGCATCTGGTTTTGGAGCTGGGCTACATTGCTGGTTAGGTTAGCTGCACATTCTACCAAGTAAGCACCCTTCACTTGTCCTTTTGCAAACACACTCCACTCCTATCCTTTGCAAGTATACATTAGGACTTACAACCATGGGTGGGCAGTTTCCTGCCATCTCTGCATCCAGCTTTGTGGACATGAGCACCCTGAGGTAAGGTAACAGTTGTCTTATGTACACTGACATCCAATTAATTCTTGAACAGACAAATACAATATGTGAGAGATGTAGTTACACACATTGACACTCTGGAGGCTAGACTCTCACATACAGACACACAAAGCAGCAAACAGGTTGTCAGCGACTTAGACATCAGTCACCGTACCCACAAAGGACCACACACATACCCACATGTGCAAAGATGCTCCCATGTAACTTATCCAAACCTCAAAGGCCTCTCAAGTGCAGTCCTCAAAAATTACACATGCATACAAACAAGACAATTCCCATCACAACACACAAAGCCAGATCTAATTTTCTCAACAAAAAGCCCATAAGGTGAAACACTCCAAAATCCAATATTCTGGTCAAAGGAAACTCCATTGAGATGCACTGATTTCCCTCTTACCAGGCTGAATAAGGAGAACAGTTACAGTTAGTAACTGTCAGTGGTCAGAATCTGCCAGATCATGGAAGCCACTAGGTCACTTATCCCTAACTACCAGTATGACTCGGTCATAGTCTATGTGGGGTGAATGACCTGAGATGTACCTCTTTGGACTATATAAAGTGAGAGACGATTAAGCTCAGAGTATATCACAGGCAGGTAGGAGTCTAGCATTGAGCAGCAGTATACCATCGCCAAGGATGATGTCACAATACCATCAGGTACGCGCCTGGCACTGAGCAGCATCCTACCATCACCAAGGATGTCATTATACCAGCAGAAATAATCAGCATTAACAGTTGGCTTAAGTACTGGTGTCATTCCAAAGGGGTCCAATACTTGGCAGCCTGGGGGGACATGGCTGACACACCATGCTGCTTTTCCAGGGATGGTCCTCATGTGTCACCTGTAGGCTTTCAGATATTGTCCAAAACATTATCCACCCATATAGTGCCTTTTTTTAGGTATTACCAAACAGACCATCCTTTCAACATAACAAATTACTCAGGAAAAGCTAAAGGTATTACTGCTCAGTGCAAGGAGTCTCAACAAGAAACTGCACTCCCTGGAAGCTCTCCTCACCCTGGAGAATGCTGACATCTGTGCAGTTATGGAAACATAGTTCAAAACCACAGAAAGCACTCTGGCAGTGCATGGCTATAACGCCTTTCATATGTTTGAAGTTTCAAATGAATATGAAAGAACCAAAGGAGGAGATGTATCTACCTAATGGATATGGCCACTTCGTGGCTGGTCAAACAATATGACACGCTTGAGCTACTCCAGCTAGCTAGCTACAGGTGCCCCACCATGACCCAGGAAATCCATGCATCATACCGGAAGTTACTAGAATCACTCACCATCCAGACCAGTACGATAATAATGGGTGATTTCTAACTAGCCCACTCATTAATTGGGAGGCCTACATATCCACTAACATGCAGGCCCAAAGATTTCTTGACTTTGTAAATTGAAAATGCCCTGGACCAGCTAGTCTGCACTCCCACTAAGGGAACAAATACCCAATATCCGTTACTCACAAATATGGGAGAGTGATGCAGCTCCCGTGTAATGTCCTCACTGGTAAGATCAGATGACAAAGCAGTCTCCCTTGAAATAAAAGTAAAATTAGTTCCCCCTCCTAATCCCCAAAACTTTAACAACTTCTCTAATGTAAATTACCCCCTATGAACGGATGCCATAGTTAGAGTACAAGCTCCCCCAAATCCAGAAAATATAGAAACCTATGTAGATGTGTACCCTAAAGCCCCAAATGACCAAATAAATAACTGCATAGAAATAGCACTACCTGACTGAAATAGTCAGGTCAAACCACAAAAAAGCCACCCTGGTGGACCTGATATTAATAGGTTGTACAACAAAAGAAAAAATTCTGTTGAGAAACGAGAGGGAATGTGCACAACAGAGGAAAAAAGTCCTCATTAATCTAAGCAAGGGATTCAGGGAATTAGTCAAGTCTCTCAGAGCGGACTTTGAGGTAAAAATAGCTTCCAAAGCTAAGGATAACCAAAAGGCATTTTTTAGTTATGTCTGCAGTCTTAAGGGCAACACCCAACAATGTGTGGAATTACTTGTAGATGGCATCACCTATACTCATCCAGAAGATGTAGCAAATCTGCTGGCCGACATTCAGCTCCCCATCAGCCCCATTTCTCTCCCAAGAAATGCTATCCACCACTCTCCTGTTAATTACCAGCAAAGAACAGGTTACCATATCCACCACTCTCCTACCAATTACCAGTGAAGAACAGGTTACCACTGTGCTTTCTAAATCCAAAAACACAGCTTCAATGGGGATTGATGATATACCAGGTTGGCTCTTAAACAGCTTAGAATTAGGACTTATCAGGCCGATTAGGATCTCTATTTGATCACAGCCTCTGGACTGGCTTTGATAGAGTGGAGCACATCTGAAGTCATCCCTCTGTATAAAGGGGAACTATCTGCTGACCCAGGAAATTACAGACACACAACTTTGACTAGTTGTATGTGTAAGGCCATGGAAAGAATAATCATGGAGCTGACAGAGTGTCACAGAAAACCTCGAAACACTGGACCTGACCCAGTTTGACTTTGTCAAGGGCAGGTCAATCCTACTGAATCTGGTGAATGTCACTAAGGCCATTGATAAGAGTAAAACAATACATTACCATCTTCCTAGACCTGATCAATGCATCTGAAACCATTCCCAATCGGTAACATAAAAAAACTCTCAAAATGAGGCATAAATCTTTGTCACCAGATGGATAGCCAATTGGCTCACTGACAGGACACATGGTCAAAATGGGTTAATCCAGATCCAGCAAGAGACCAGTGACTAGTGGTGTGCCACAGTGCTCAGTGCTGGGACCAGACCAGTTACTACTGGTGTGCCACAGGGCTCAGTGCTTGGACCAGACCAGTTTCTAGTGGTGTGCCACAAGGCTCAGTGCTGGGGCCACTCCTGTTTGGAATATATTTTTCTGAAGTCAAGGCTAATTTGAAAGGCTGCTGGATGACAGTTTGTCAATGACTGCAAGCTGGGGGCAGTCATCGAATCTCCTAATGATGTAGATATCCTTCAGGAAGGTTTAAATCAGACAAGTTATTGGTGGCACAACTATGGCCTAAAACTAAATGTGAAAAATGCATTATCATACCCTTTGGGAATTCAAATGCAAATTACAGCATGAGTAGCAGACCGCTAAGAGTAGACTTAGAGGTGAGAGAGCTAGGTACACAGATAGTAGCTTGAACTTTCACCACCATGTCTCCACGGTGGTGAGGAAGTCCTATGTGGCACAATTTCTAAGTAAATGATAGCATCTAGATCCAAGAAAATTATAGTCCCGCTGTACTCAGCCCTCATTAAACCAATAATTGAGTGCAATACGCCATTTGTTATATACTTCTCTAGGCAATTACAGCAGCTGGAGTGATCTCCGAGAGTCTTCACAAAGAAAATAGAAGGTATAAACAAAATTTCTGATGAGAAGCGATTAAAGCCCAATCCCTGGTCTCCTACCGACTATTATGGGGTGACCTATGCCTGACCTACAAGGCACTCTCAAATCCAGCCCTGATGGAGCTGCTACACATCTGCAAGTCAAACCGCATGAGAATCACCTAATCTAGGGATCTAAATTAGTCAGCAACTCAAAACATGCTGGAAAGACATATGTGTCTCAGAGATTGCCCCTTTAGAACAGGCTTCCTATTTATGTTGAGCAGAACCCTTCACAGGCCCTCTTCAAAAGCAATTAGGATCAATGGATGGGGAATCACAAATTCGCACCTGGGGTGATGCCTATGTCCCTTATGGACAGGGGCAATCTGTAACATACTCAAGGCACAGATACAAACCCGTGCCATCCTCTTGCCTCTAAGGGCCATATATTGGCTAAAAATCAAGTTATATTGGCTAGGATTGTAAGGGTTTTAAGCTGTTAACCTAGTAATGTCCTATGAACTATAAACATCACTTAGTGATTGGGAGGAGTTGCAGTTTTGTGACACCTTGCAACTACAGTGTTACCTTTATTTTTACAGGTAATTCATAAGAAGCTAATATGCATGCAGTCCAGGAGACTATTAACTCAATTCACTTAACATTATGATCAGGCCTAAGACACTAGTTATATTTTTAAGATCACATGAATGTTAAATTGCATTTCCCAGTTGTCAAATTACTGACTTTGATAATTGAAATTATGCAATAATTATAGGGTAGTAAAAATGTGGAGAATATCATGCTAGCAGTATAAACTTTTATAATGAAAGTCTGTCTCTAGTACAATATATTAAAAAAAATCCTTTCAAATGTCAATGCTATAAGAAAAGTGATTATAGTAAGATACAGTATTACTACATAAAACAAAACAACCCCCTATCAGCATTTACAAATGAGCGACACCTTATTGTCAGCACAACTGTTATTAGTAACTAGGTTTCATTATAAAGCCCCTTTTGTTGCTACATTCTCCTCCTTCATTTTAGTTTTGAATATCAGCTTTGTGTTACTACCAGTTTGAATATTCTTCTCATGAATCAAAGGGAAACTTCCTGTTTAGTATTTTGTTTATACATGATCCAGGGTAACCATCTTCTAATAAACTTAACAACTTTAGCAGCGACTTCTATATCGGTCAACCTCTTAATGCAAGAAATCTGGATAAACCCTGACAAAATGAGTGGAACAAAGGCCCAGAAATAGGGGCAGATTTTAAATATTGCTCTTATAAACTTCGAAAGTAGCTGGAGAACATGATATGTGCTAACATACATTTTCTGAAGGATTTGAAGTCTGAAACTCAAATGTATGTCATTATTTAGTGACTTAAATACTCGTATCATCCCAGTGATTTGCCAGAAAAATACAACTTGTATGAGACATAGACCAAAAAAATGAGGCAAAAATCTGGAAATTCTTTGAAAATGTCAACAGTTCACAGGTATGGCGATCTCACTTTCTTCTTTGAGCTTAATTTGCTCAACTAGCTGCACTGCCAGCACCTCGGATAAAGGTGTCTTTATTTTTCCAGTAACTTATTATTTTTCTTTTAGCTGCTGTTAAAATGTTTGTCAGACTCCCTATTAGTTCAGGCATGTTTCACTATAATTCAAGGAATAAACATGCTTTTGTGAGTTGTATTACCTGTCCACTTACTCTTATCAAGTCCTAGAGCCCTACCTTCAATGTTGATAATTGACTGTAGTCCCAAAATATTTGGTGCCAGTCCTATCACTTCTTGGACACACTTCTAGGAATTACTGTAGGCCCCATGAAACATCTTTGCTAACCTTTGCAGTGCATAAATTTTAATGCCTTGCCTGATGTTACATGTATAGAGATTTTAACTTTCCTAATGTTATTCATAGTCAGTGCTCACCGCCCTGTTTGCTGTTTTCCCTCACTGATTGTGTAATATTTTAAATAGCCTAGATACACATTTCCCTGCTTTTAATGTTACATCCTTTAATTCCCAAATTTACCTGATCAGTAAGGGCCAATCTTCCATCATCATTTTACACCAGCCAGCTCCCAGTAATTCCTTTATCAGCTCTGTGCTCTCCTGTTCTAAGTTGTTATTCAGTTCATGTCTCTATCTGCAGTTTTATCACCATAATTTTCCCCTTTTCCAACATTTAATTCCAGTTTTGTTCAAACAACCTACTGGGAGAATGCCTCGATGCCAGTCCGATAATGGAGAGGGAGTCTGAATTCTTACAATTTCCCTGTCATAGTTAATAACATAGGACTGACTAACTTCTTCAGAGCATCCCCCAAAAACATCAAACATATCTTACTTGCCAAGTCGTTGCTCTTTAGCTTGTAACGTCTCTTTCCACACTATGATGTATTCTGAAGTCTGACATTCTTTGGCACGTGCACTGTACTGCCTGGAGTTTAGGTATTATAAAAAGTACTCCCTGTCCCATGTACTCGGACAACCTTGTCCCATTAAAGTCTTACCTGACAGCTGCCTCCTCCCTGAAGAAAAAAAAAAAAAAAAAAACTTTTGTCCAGTTCTGCTTGCCTCATGATGTAGAATCTAATGGAATCTTTAAGGCTTGTCCTTTATACAACACATGCAAAAGCACGTCACTGTAATATTTGAACATGTTTATCGACTTCCAAGATTAAACTCCTTAGTCATTTTCAACATTACCTGCATTAAATAATCCTTTGCGTCATCCAATGGTTCTCCTAAGCTGACTCCAGCATATTTTAATCTGGGTACCCCGTATATCAGTGTGTGTGATTTCTAGTTCCTCAATACTTGTTTTCCCTTGTAAATTCTAGAATCTGCAACTTAATCAAATTTAGTAAGCTCTAGAAAGACCATTTATATATGACTTAGTGGTTTGGCTACTGTTGATATTATGTAATCTGAGTACAAGGCTGCTGTCAGGATAGTCTTTCCCCATTTGTAACTCACTGTCTTGGATCGTCTTAGTGCATCATGAAGTGCTCTATATAAATTCTAAATAACGGTAGGAAAGGGGGGGGTGCTGTCTTGTTCCTCTAATAATGGGAAGTGGTAGCAATAAACATACCATTGCCTTGACATTTGCTGTAGACCCTTTTGCTACTTTTCTTTTGATAAAATAATAAATTGGTCTGGTAATGCTATTGTCTTCAGTGCCATAAACAAGCAATTGCATTCCACTGTAGCAATATTTTTTCAGAATCTAAACTAGCCAATGGCAGCTTATTTTGTTTTTATGTGCAACATGCATCACCACTGAGATTTACTGAGTGTTATCAAATGATGGCCAAACACCAATGATTACCTGTTTGTCTACATGCACGACCTCTGGGAGTATCTGTACTGTTTGGACAGAATACTGATAAATATTTTATAATTATGATTTAGGATGGTGAATAAGATCTTGTTCATTAATGTTGTCCAGTACTCTGTCAATTTCTTGCCTCCTAATTTCCAAACTTTTGTGGGTAGACTGTTAGATCCTGAGAGTTTTTCCAATAAGGTTCCTGTTGAAAATCCATAAAAAATTACTGAAAAGACAGGAGAAGAGTGAATTTCAACAATTGCTCTTCTCCATAAAACTTTTTTTTGCGGGGGGGGGGGGGGGCAGGCACCCCGACACATCCTGAATTTGTATATACCAACTCCAAGATCACCATACCTTGGAGAAAAGGGAATATTCTGAGGAATGGCATTTCAGACTTGCATATACTAAGTTGATTCTTTCCGCAATTCAGTCTCCATATTTGGGGCATGCAGTAGTGCGTCATGACATTTCAAATGGTTACCATTAATACTCGTCGTGATTGAAACTCTCTGTTTTTGGCAGCTGTACCTCTATTAAGTAGTCTTGAATTAGTCCATCAACCTCCTCATTACCTGCTTCTGCCTGGAACAAACTGTTGTAAAAGTGTTCCTACCATTTCCAGGACCTGCCCAGTGCTTGATACAGTCAACTATATCTTTGGAGTTTTATTAGCGGAGATATTTCTGTTGACTGTCTCTCAATATCACAGCTAGAGCCCCATTTGCCCTTTGGAGTATTTGAAGAAAATAAATCCTTTAAAACTGTATGCTGTATTCTTGTATCATCTTCCCAGCATTGCATTTCCCTTTGCAGTTGTCTCATTCCATCTCCTTCCTCAGCCATCTTTGGGTTATTTTGATTTATAAGTCTCTCTTCATGAGATTGCCTAGTCTAAATCTGAATTTTCTCCATTTTGTCTCTTTTAAAAGTATGCCACTTCGAGAGTCACCTTTCTAAACTCCTCTAGATCTTATACAACTAGCTCTTCAACCCATTTCATAAATTTGTCTTGTTTTAGCTGATAAGTGGAGAATCTCTAGTGATTCCCAAAAGGTGTTGGAGGGAAGCCTTCTAGCTTAGTTTTTTTCCCTATAACTAGCCAGTTTTCTAGTTTCAGCACTCAAATCTGTTTCTTTGATCTCAGCACTTGTTCAGAAAAAAAAAAAAAAAAATTTAATCTGCTTTTACTGTACTTGTGTTTCTACCTACTTTTTTTTACTTTTGCATCATCTTAAAAGTACTCAATTGTATTTATTACTGCTTGGTGTAACTCATTCTAAGCCTTCTGGTTTAAACACTTGGGCTTCGGACCAGTTGTTTTGCACTGAGAGGGTTTGTGGTCTGCACTGTAGTGGCAGAACAGGTAGCTTACATCCTTCTAGGTTGGGAACTGCTGATTGAGGGCTCAGTGTCTGTTATTCTAAAAGTGTATTAATTCTGGTTTAAGCACTTAGGCTTTCAGGCCAGTTATTTTACATTAAGAGGGTTCGTGGTCTGCACTCTTGTGGGAGGAGAGGCTGGACTCTGCCCCTCTGAGCTGGGAATTTCTGATTGAAGGCTTATAGTGCATGCATATCTGAACTGCTTCTTACTGAAGTTGGTGCGCCTTGTTTGCTGTGGCATAGACTGGATTCGGGCCTGCTGGATCTAACTTTGTTTGTGTAACTTGAGCACTAATCCAGGCATTCTCTAAAGTATTCAATTGTATTTATTACTGCTTGGTAGTAACTTGATTAAAGTTTAGCTGTCATTCTAAGTCTTTTGGATTAAGCACTTGGGCTTCAGACCAGTTGTTTTACATTAGGAAGGTTTGTGGCATGCACTGTGGTGGCAGGACAGGTAGCTTTCATCCTTCTAAGTTGGGAACTGCTGATTGAGAGCCCAGTGTCTGTTATTCTTAAAGTGTATTAGTTCCGGTTTAGGCACTTGGGCTTCAGGCCAGTTATTTTACATTAAGAAGGTTTGTGGTCTGCACTCTTGTGGGAGAAGAGGCTGGACTCTGCCCTTCTGAGCTGGGAATTTCTGGTTAAAGGTTTATAGTGCCTGAATATTTGAACTGTATCTTACTGAAATTGGTACACCTTGTTTGCTGTAGCATAGACTAGATCCAGGCCTGCTGAATATAGCTTTGTTTATATGCTTGTTGTTTGTTTGCTTGTTATTTCCTGGAACGCTAATTCCACCTAATACGGCTTCTCAGTGCTTCTGTGGCTCACTAGTGATATCTGCATTGCTTACTGTACTTATTTCCTTGTTTCACTTGAAAGTAAGTTACTGTTTGTCGTTTTGCATTTAAGTTACCTGTAACACATTGCACTTAAGTTACCTGGCACTTGCTCACTAAAGCAATTATATAAGTCAGCACTAAAAATTAAAAGCACTACACCCTCACTCCTCACTGGCCCTAGTTTTCAATTATTAAGGAATTCCCAATATTATTCTAGCATGTCCAAAGGTCAGTTGTCAATCTCCTCTCCGGTCCAGCTGGTGAATCTGGGAATCTTGAGGCAATGTTACAACTGCCTCATGTACACAGACAACCCTCTCCTCCTCCCAACAAATTCCAACACATGTGAGAGATGCAACCATATAGCCAAACTGGAGGCTAAGCTCTCTCAACTCAGTACTGGCATAACCAGTCAGGAGGAGAAGGAAACCATACTCACTACAATTCCAGTCTCACATAGACCTACCACGACAGCAAACCAAACACATAATCACACAAAAACATACTCGGAGGCTCTAAATAAAGATCTGCCGAAGCAGCAGAGACCTCCAAAGCAGACACACAAGCAGCCGCTACCCCAAAACAAAATACGTGCAACACATATCTCACAAAGCCAGTGTGCCAAACAGTCACAGCCCTTAAGACTAAACAACACACCTGATACACTTGTAATAGGTGACTCTATCGTCAGGCACATTGACGTCCCGCTCACCAGGCTGAACAAGGAGAGGGTCACGGTGAGCAGCCTGTCGGGTGCTAGGATCCGCCACATAACACAAGCACTCAGGTCACTCCAAGGCAAGTACAAATATGACTCAGTCATTGTCCATGCTGGTGTGAATGACCTGAGACGTACCTCCCTGGACTACATGAAAAGAGACATAAAGGAGCTCTCTGAGCATGTAGCCCAGGCCGGTATGACCCTGACCTTGAGTAGCATTTTACCCTCACCAAGAATGATGCCACAATATGAAGACAAGATGATCAATTTCAACAATTGGCTTAAGTACTGGTGTCATTCAAAGGGGACCAATGCCTGTCAGCTTGGGATGATATGCTCGACAAGCCACGATGCTTCGCTAGGGACAGCTTGCACCTGTCACCCCTGGGCTTTCGGATATTGGCAAAGGCTCTTGCTACCCCCATAGTGCCTTTTTTAGGCAAGGCTCAAAAGACAAACCCACCTCCATAGGTATCACAAGGGATAAGAAACTAAGAGTAATGCTACTCAACGCCAGAAGTCTAAACCTCAAGATGCACGCTCGAAACTCTCCTTAGCATGGAGAACATCGATATCTGTGCAGTAACAGAAACCTGGTTCAGGGCTCCCGAGAGCACCCCAGCACTACCAGGTTATACCTCATACCATGCTTTTCGCCCCAAAACTTGGACCGAACCACAAAAGGAGGGAGTATCGATATTCATCAAAGATACCCACACCTCCAGGTTGGTGGCAAAGCACGAAGCATCAGAGACTATCCATGTGCAACTAACAGTGGGTAAAACTGCCTTCCAGTTTATAGCCTGCTACAGACCACCCTCCCAAACCCAGGAACCCCACTCGGCCTTCCTGAGAACACTGGAAAATATGAAGGTCTCACCAAACACCATTATATTGGGCGACTTCAACTACCCAAACATAGACTGGGAGCATTACTCTAGCTCCAACACCCTAGCCCAAAGGTTCCTAGAATTTATAAACTCAAATGCTATGGAACAACTTGTTACCACTCCCACAAGAGGGAAAACATACTGGACCTGATCATCACCAACATGGGGACTCTATGCTCCAGACCAGAAGTTTATCCCTCACTGGTAAGATCAGACCATAAACTAATCTCACTGGATATTCACATCCCGACCCCACCCCCTGCCCAGAAAACCACAGTGAAAAACTTCTCTAAAGCAAATTTTGCACTCCTCAAAACTGAGGTGGAATCCTTCAAAGCCCCCGGGCCTGTGGAAAATACAGCCCAGACCGCAGAATCCTTTATAAACGCATTCTATGAACACCTTCAGGAATGCATGGATCATCGATCCCAAATAAAACCAAGACCCAATCCTCCAAAGGCAGGCTTCCTGTCTGGTGGACCCCAGCCATAAACAAACTATACAATAGAAGGAGGAAGCTACTACATGATAAAGCAAAATCCCAAAAGGAAAGGCATCACTGATCAGTATTAGCAAAAACTACGGGCACACATAAAATTGTCTAAGGCCAGCTTCGAGAGAAAAATTGCACAGGACACGAAGGATAATCACAAGGCTTTCTTTAGTTATGTTAGGAACCTGGGTGGTAATTCCCAGATATGCTCAGAATTAGTCCAAAATGATAAAAAATACACCGAACCCACAGACATTGCCAACATCCTAGCTGACAGGTTCAGCGCAAACTTCTCCCCCCCACCAAAAGGGCAAATATCTATCCCAGCAGAGTGCTGCCCCCCTGACATCTCAGATGCTCAGGTAAGAGCCGCCCTCTCCAAAGCAAAAAACACAGCATCAATGGGACCAGATGGTGTCCCGGGCTGCGTCCTACATGAACTCAAAGAAGAGCTAAACCCAAACATAAAACTACTGTTCAATCTCAGCCTTACTACAGGATATGTGCCCAAAGAGTGGCGTACAGCAACAGTGGTCCCTCTCCATAAAGGTGGTGCCTCAACGGATCCTGGAAACTATCGCCCCATAAGCCTGACTAGCTTGGTCTGCAAAGCTATGGAAAGGATCATCATGGACCTCATAAATAAAGATATTGGGGACCTACAAACACTGGATCCTACCCAGTTCAGCTTTGTTAAGGGCAGATCTTGCCTCTTAAACCTGGTTGATTTCTTTGAAACAGTCACCAAGGCCATTGACGAGGGGAAGGTGGTCCACACAGCCTACCTGGACCTCGCAAAAGCCTTCGATACAATACCCCACTCGGGCATTATAGATAAGCTCACCAGCTTAAATATAAACCCCTATGTCACTAGATGGATTGCAAACTGGCTCAAGGACAGAACCCACATGGTTAGAATTGCTGGAGCCATGTCAGACTCCAAACCAGTTACAAGTGGTGTCCCACAAGGCTCAGTCCTGGGACCTCTCTTGTTCGGTATATATTTCTCGGAGGTACAGGCCAACACGGAAGGACTGTGGCTGACCAAGTTTGCAGATGACTGCAAACTGGGTGCCATAATCGACTCTCCAGCCGACACAAGCATCCTCCAAAAGGGCCTCATAGAAACAGACAACTGGTGCCAGAGCCATGGCCTCAAGCTAAATGCCAAAAGTGTATAGTCATCCCTTTGGCAAAAACAAAGTGCCCACAAATTACCACATAGGTGGAAATCCATTAAGTACAGAAGAAGTAATTAGGGACCTGGGGACCCAAGTTGATAGCAATCTCTCATTTGACAACCACGTGGCCAAAGTGGTTAGAAAAACATTTTATATAGCCCACCTAATCATGAAGGGATTCACATCTAGATCAGGGGAGGTCATCGTGCCTCTTTACTCATCCCTCATCAGGCCCATAATTGAGTACAATGCCCTTTTGGGATGTACCTTACCAGACACCTGCAGCAACTGGAAAGACCCCAAAAGTACCTCACCAAGAGGATCAAAGGGCTCAAACAGATGCCATATGCTGCCCGGTTAAAGAAACTCCAGCTCTACTCAGTGGCATACCGCCTGTTCAGAGGAGATCTGTGCCTGGCGTATAAAGGCAGGTCCAACCGGAATTAATGGACATGCTGCACCTCAGAAAATCCAAATCCCATCGAGCTACGCGCTCGAGAGCCTTGAACCTCAGCACTGAAATAAATAGGACATGCTGGAGGGACAGATTCATAACCCAGAGGCTCCCTTCACTCTGGAATAAAATCCCAGTCCAGGTTAGGCAGAGTCCCTCATTGACTCTCTTCAAGAGGAATCTTGATGAGTGGATGGGAGATCGTAGGTTTACCCCGGGTATCACTTCTGTGTCACTGTTAGATAGAGGCACAGTATACTAACCTCGAAAAAGGGCATAGCAAAATAAATTTAAAATGGGTGGCGAAAGCCAAACACATTCTGGCTAGGCTTATAAATGCCCTAGGGCAGATAGCCTAGTATGAACCTATGAACCTATGAACCCCAATAAGGACTTAATACTTAAACAGGACTGATACAACATTAATAGAAGACCTGTGTTGTTCTCCTTTGTTTTCTATCTGCATGTTCCCTCATCTGTTCTTGATCATCTTTTTTATTTCACCAAGTAATACTTACATTTCTCACTCCTTTCCTTGTTACACCTGACCAAATGCCCTGCAGTCCAAGTGAGTATAAGAATCATTTACTAGCCTTTTCTGACTTTCAAAGGCAGGGATTCTGTTTTATGGCTGAGGCCTCACTAGTTTTGAAAATTGTTTGCCAGTCATCTATGATTAGAAGCAGGTCCTCACAGAATTATGCTATTTCCAGCAATATTTTCCTTCACACCTGAAGCCCTGCTTCAGGTGGCAAGTAAATCACTACTGTTGTAATCTTAAGCCTTGATATTGTGGTTTGATGGCAACAAAACAGGCCGTCTTTATTCTCTAGGATACACAATGTGAGATGTGGCCGAGTTTCATTCTTTGGTAGAATTATTCATTTTTTCCTATCCTCTAGGTAATTAGAACTGGCCAGTCCCAGAAATCCCGTTTTGTTAGTTGTTATGTTCAGTGGAGTCAAGTTACATTTCCTGTTGTGCTACCAAGCTTGTATTCTCAGTTTTCAGTACATTAAATACCCTCTCTGGTTTAAGACCGTTTATGTTCCATCTAATGACCCTTTTACTTTTCATCTCACCTTGTATATGAAACCTTAATCATTGCCTTGGGTATCTATCCTTCTACCTCATCTGCATCATGTCACCTGCACGTTTTATACTCGATCACAATGATTTTCAATATGTTAGAAATATACATTTATACACTGCCTAGGCTGCCTTCTACCTCATCTGCATCATGTCACCTGCACGTTTTATACTCGATCACAATGATTTTCAATATGTTAGAAATATACATTTATACACTGCCTAGGCTGTTCCCTTCACAGCCCCTCTTCCTTTATTATTGCATTCACACCATAGTGTTTTACCTTATTTCTTCACTTTTTTATCTTACACTTGCTGTCTGTTGTCCCATTTGTCAGCACCAATAAAATGTAAAATGCAACATAACCTTCATTGATATAACTATGCACATTGCTGTCTTGCTTTTAAGGTGGGAGTGGAGGGGTATTCATTAATTGGGTACAGAAAATCCATTCCATATCCACCTCTGCTGCAGATGGCAACAAGTGCCTTGCTACTGTCGGACATGGAGAGATCAGACCATAAACTATCTCTGTTTTGTCATTTATTCTGACTAACTGTATTAAAATTCTTATTTACAATAGTTCAATGATTTCTGCAAAAAAAAAAAAACTTGAAACTTAGCCATGTAGATAATGTTATACCCCCCCCACACACACACACACCTTTTTAGGAGGCTGTACCAACAGTTATGTGAGCTTCCCTGTAATGGATGCAAATGGTATAACAAAATCTCCTGAAACTAACCAGAAAACAGAAAACAGTTAAAAAGTAATAAAATACATTTTGGTTTATAAATCAAAGCACACTCATTCAGGTCTACAATCATAATTCCCATGGCTTGTAAATGATCCAGCCTTTTTACATCTATACTAGCCATCTTTTTTTGCCCCATTAAGCTTTTTCTTCAGAAAGACAAAAATGGTTTAATAGCAGAAAATAAAAGGTGTAAATGTTTGACACTAAGCTGAGAGTTCGAGTTCCCTACCCAAATAAGCAGTTGCAAATGTCAGTCCTCACTTTTCCTGAGACTCTGTCTCCTTTCTTTCAACAAGTCTGTTTTCTGTTTTAGTACTAAACATTTTTTTAAAAAGTGGAAAGTACATTGATCTTCTAGAAAGGGTTTTCTGATACCCTCCTTTCAGAACTGGATTACTGTTCCTTCTGTGGTGCATTCCTTGAGGCTCATTTGTACCCAAGTCCTGAAACTGTAATGTACCTTTTGGCTCTACAAATGATTTTGCTCCTTTAGACAAAAATATTTTAGGTGGGTGGGATAAGTTCATTTATACTTAAGCCCCCTGTCTCAGAGGTGGTGCTGCATTGGGATGAATGGTGCATGTCCATATCCACATTTACTCTTTGCTTTCCTCACTTTAGTGTGATGTCTGTTTTTTACACAGTGTATACAAAAAGATCTTTCTTAACCTGAATGTACTGAATCTAGTAGATATCACCCAAGCCTTGTGAGAGGAATCCTTTTCAGCCAGTCTCAACTTTCTGTAGATTTGTTCATAGGTTCATAGGTTCATACTAGGCTATCTGCCCTAGGGCATTTATAAGCCTAGCCAGAGTGTGTTTGGCTTTCGCCACCCATTTTAAATTAATTTTGCTATGCCTTTTTTCGAGGTTAGTATACTGTGCCTCTGTCTAACAGTGACACAGAAGTGATAGCCGGGGTAAACCTACGATCTCCCATCCACTCATCAAGATTCCTCTTGAAGAGAGTCAATGTGGGACTCTGCCTAACCTGGACTGGGATTTTATTCCAGAGTGAAGGGGGCCTCTGGGTTATGAATCTGTCCCTCCAGCATGTCCTATTTATTTCAGTGCTGAGGTTCAAGTCTCTCGAGGGCATAGCTCGATGGGATTTGGATTTTCTGAGGTGCAGCATGCCCATTAATTCCGGGTTGGACATGGCTTTATACGTTGGGCACAGATCGCCTCTGAGCAGGCGGTATGCCACTGAGTAGAGCTGGAGTTTCTTTAACCGGGCAGCATATGGCATCTGTTTGAGCCCTTTGATCCTCTTGGTGAGGTACTTTTGGGGTCTTTCCAGTTGCTGCAGGTGTCTGGTAAGGTACATCCCAAAAGGGGCATTGTACTCAATTATGGGCCTGATGAGGGATGAGTAAAGAGGTACGATGACCTCCCCTGATCTAGATGTGAATCCCTTCATGATTAGGTGGGCTATATAAAATGTTTTTCTAATGGCTATTTTAGTTTTCATGAATGTGATACATTCTCTTCCTTCCATGCCTTTTGAGATGCCATTAATTAAGTTTTTTCCACCTGGGTATGTCTTCAAAATCTGTTAATGTAGCAGCCATTCTTTAAGAAACTCATTTTGAGAAATCAAAGACCAAATTGTATCACAGTGGTCGCTTACAGCTTCAATTGTTTCCTAAACTTTGTTCATCAGTACCTTTCATGTAGGCCTCTTCACTGACTTAATCTTTTGCATCTCCTTGTAGATGGTAATAAAGGTCACTTCAGGTTATCTGTTCGAGTTTAACAGTGATTCCATGTTAGCCCCCTTGACCTGCCTTTGCTTCTTATTTGTAAACTTACTTGTAATGTTCAATGACTACTCTGTTTATTTTTCAATGCATAAGTAATTTCCAGACATTTTCAGGTATCTTATCTTACTGACTTTGCTTGTTTGGTCAGTAATTGCAATGTTCACCAGGACAATATGTACCCATTGTGCTTACCCTTTTATCACATACTGGGTGTCTCTCACATGTGTATTTTGTTACCTAATGCATCACTGTGGACATTTACATTACATATTCTAAATCTGGTTACACTGGAATATTAAGACGATATTTTGTACCTGAGTCAGTGTTTTACTATTTGTCCATGCAGCCTGCTGAGACAGCTTAGACTGCAAAAACAAAACGCAAATTCCAAAGATACGGACACTTTGAACGTTAAAAATATTTAATAACTCAGAGCTTTCAGGTTACAGAAACCCTTCATCAGTGTGCAACAACTCTATTAAAACATCACATTATATACTCTCAAAATCAAATAACACAGCACATAATGAGCCAATAAAATAATTAACAATTACCTAACAATGAATTAAATGCTCTCTCTGAAACACTATCACAAAAATATAATAGCCTTGCTTTATCCAAGATGCACAAAAATACATAGTTATTCAAAACTTCTAAAAGTAATAAATATTCTGAAATTTAAACATCATGATTTTTTTTAATTTATTACTTTATATCAGTTTCTTAAATGCATTTGTTTTTTCCTAAGTACAGGTTTAATACTGACTGATGTGTTCAGTCCTGGTGAATGCTCAGCATTAAGTCTCAAAATCCATTCCAACTCACACAATTTCAGAATGTTATTCATGTTGCCCCCCTAGTATTTTTAAGCTTTACCTCTATAACACGAAATTTAAAATGATGTTCCATACCTTTATCCATAATATGCTTATAGAGGGCATTAGTAGAGCTATGTCTTTTAATTTCTGATTTGTGCTCAGTGATCCTCTCCTTAGGCTTCCTTGTACTTTTGTCAATATAAAACGCCGTGCGTATTGTACAGTTAGCCATGTATATTATATTAGTTGTATCACATGTAGCGAAACACCTGAAGGTGTATTCCCTACTAGTCAAAGGATGTATAAAGCTAGTTTCTTTCAAAATATCAGTACAGCACTTACATTTATGGCAGGGAACCGTACCTGCATTAGATGGAATAAACTTTTTAACAGCTGTACTAGTTACCATATCTTTGTAACATAACCTTTGCTTCAGATTTTTACTTTTCTTAAATCCAAAAGAGGGTACAGTATGAATAACATTAGTAATAAGGTGCTATAGCAGTAACATTAGTAATAAGGTACTATAGCATTAACATTAGTAATAAGGTGCTATATACCTTACCACATCAGTTATACATCAGCTACAAAAAAAAAAAAATTCTTTGAAGTACAGAACTTGTGTACTTTTAGTATTTGCTAATAATAATTGTTTTTAATTGTAAAATAAACTGTTATGTATACTTAAACTGTCTGTAATTGGAGCTTTTCTCCTTGGGTCTCCTCTGAAAATGGGCTCCTGGACCAGCTGGACTAACCTGGTTAACAAATGTCAATAAATAAATAAAAAATATTGGGTACTGATTTTAAAATATCCTATTTTTTTCCAATAATAGTTCTAATCTCTGCTGTTTTACAATTATATGTAGCGACATATCTCAGGGGTTGCTTATTCTGTGGTCTATGTAAATTCAGATAATTTTCTGAAAAAATAAGGTTTAGCACTGCCATTACAATTAAGCAGATCCTCTGCCTTAATATCGTTCAACAATATTTTTCATAGCCTTGTTCCTGAAATTCTGTTGACATCTCAATCGTATTAAGTTTATATAATTCTTCATCAGTATTTAGTCTACTAATCACCTCCGCAGCAGCACAAACTAAATAAATCCAAGAATCCAAATAAAGTTGACAGGCTCCAGATGAACAACAGCAAATGTATTGTAGAACAGATGAACAAACAAATAAATATATATAAATAATATATTTATTTGTTCATCTGTTCTACAATAAATTTGCTGCTATTCATCTGGAGCCTGTCAACTTTGAGTTTACTGACTCGCATAAATTGGCAATTAGCAATACTTTTGAAAGTAAAGGGGGCGTGCATGCTAGTCCTATGAACATACCTATTAGCTTGAACAGTTTTTTGTAGATAGATGTTTGGATCTTACCATTCTCTATCGTTAACTTTATATCTAAATAGTTAATACTATTTTCAGAGTAATTCATCATCGTAAAGTGCAGGAAACCTGTGCTGCTGTTCAAATATTCTACAAACATAAGTTCATACACATCTCCTGGCCAAAGCAGAAAAATGTCATCCACAAAGCGTTTAAAGAAAGCTACTTTTTTAATAAACCTATTTGGATTATCAAAAAACAATATCTTTCTCCTATTTACCAATAACAATATTGGCGTACATGTTTGCAATCGATGTACCCATCGCTACACCCATTATTTGATGGTAGTACTGGTCTTGGAACATAAACATATTGTTTTCTAATACTAGTTCTAATAACACACATAATGTTTCAACATCTCTAGCTATGGTACATGTACTCTTAAGTAAAAATTGACGTACTGCATCTATTCTGTACTCCATAGGGATAACAGTAAATAATGAGCGTATGTCTAAGGTGACAAATAAACAATTGTCAGTTGATTGGACACTTTGTGACCAAATAAAAGCTTATTCAATAAATCTTTTGTATTCTGTATATAGTTTTCTATTCTATTTAATTACTTATTCAGTTCTTGTTGCAGATACATTGATATAGGTTCTGTAATCCACCCACCCCCAGAGACATGGGTGGGTGGTTCAAATTTTTGTGGATTTTAGGTATTCCATAGATAATGGGTATCTTAGGACATAAAACAGTGAAAAAGTTAAACAATTCTAAAGAAATATCTTGATTAACCTGCAGTTCATAGATGGCCATATTCACTGTAGTAATAAATCTGGATACATCAGTACTTCTAATCAGTTTAAACGCAGATTCATCATTAAGCAATTCACACATATATATAGTCATTTCTATTAAAAATAACTATTGCTTCATCTTTCTCTGCTTGTTTTATGACTATGTCTGTATTAGCTTCAAATTTCTTAAGAGCTTCATGTTAATTTTTAGTCAAATTCTATCGTTTGTTCTTATTCACAGATCTATAATACTCTCTAATATCTCTTTCGCAAATATTATAAAATTCATCAACAACAGGGGGATTGGAACAAAAACATTAGGCTTTTTACTTTCAAAAGTATTCTTAATAGCCAATTTATGCGAGTCAGTAGACTCAATACTGATGAAGAATTATTTAAACCTAATACGATTGAGACGTCAACAGAATTTCAGGAACAAGGCTATGAAAAAAGCATTGTTGAATGATATTAAGGCAGAGGTTCTGCTTAATTGTAATGGCCGTGCTAAACCTTATTTTTCAGAAAATGAACAAAGTTTACATAGACCACAGAATAAGCAACCCCTGAGATATGTCACTACATATAATAGTAAAACAGAAGGGATTAGAACTACTATTAGATAAAATTGGGATATTTTAAAATCAGTACCTGATATTACTAATGTTATTGGTACTGTACCCTCTTTTGGGTGTAAGAAAAGTAAAAATCTGAAGCAAAGGTTATGTTACAAAGATATGGTAACTAGTACAGCTGTTAAAAAGTTTATTCCATCTAATGCAGGTACGGTTCCCTGCCATAAATGTAAGTGCTGTACTGATATTTTGAAAGAAACTAGCTTTATACATCCTTTGACTAGTAGGGAATACACCTTCAGGTGTTTCGCTACATGTGATACAACTAATATAATATACATGGCTAACTGTACAATATGCACAGCGTTTTATATTGACAAAAGTACAAGGAAGCCTAAGGAGAGGATCACTGAGCACAAATCAGAAATTAAAAGACATAGCTCTACTAATGCCTTCTATAAGCATATTATGGATAAAGGTATGGAACATCGTTTCAAATTTCGTGTTGTAGAGGTAAAGCTTAAAAATACTAGTGGGGGCAACATGAATAACATTCTGGAATTGTGCGAGTTGGAATGGATCTTGAGACTTAATGCTGCTCATTCACCAGGACTGACCACATCAGTCAGTATTAAACCTGTACTTAGGAAAAAACAAATGCATTTAAGAAACTAATATAAAGTAATAAATTAAAAAATCATGATGTTTAAATTTTAAAATATTTATTACTTTTAGAAGTTTTGAATAACTTTATGTAATTTTGCGTGTCTTAGATAAAGCAAGAATATTGTACTTTTGTGATAGTATTTCAGAGAGAGCATTTAATTAATTGTTACGTAATTAATTGTTAATTATTTTACTGGTTCATTATGGGCGGTGTTATTTGATTTTGAGAGTATATAATGTGATGTTTTAATGCAGTTGTTACACAGTGATGAAGGGTTTCTGTAACCTGAAAGCTCTGTGAGTTATTAAATATTAAATATTTTTAACATTCAACGTGTCCGTATCTTTGGATTTTATGTTTTGTTTTTATATTTAGAGTTGTCTCCATTAACAGGTAACCTCAGTACTGGACGTATTTGTTTTTGCTATAGTTTAGACTGCCCCATGTATTCCTTTATGCTGTTATATTGTTAGGCATACCTCCTTGCAACTAGTAAGTCCAATAAAATGGATTTTAGAACATCTTTACAGATTCAGAATAGCATGGATGCTAAAGCCATCAAAAGTATTCTAATTAATAATGAGAACATTTTTTGTGGGTATTCTAACATTATTAAGGTAGTACCGTAGTATGTGATCATCCAATATTCACACAAAAGAGGGGGAAGAGTTTTAAAGACTACTTTCAAGCCAAATTGAATATGTCGAAAGAGAAATGTCATAAAAATGGTATGGGGAAGTGTATGAATTGCAACTTGTATTTGTATACAGAAAGCAATGAAATTGGTAGCAACAATTTTCGAATAATGATCAAAGGATGTTACACCTGTGTCTCGTGTTTTGCCTTTTATGTGGGTCGTAGTGCAGGAGAATTATACAAAGGGATATATGAACACAAACATCGAGCACAGATAGGAGATGAAAAGAATGCCATCAGAAGGCATTTTAAGAATGGCTGTTTTTAAATTTTTAGTGTTGGATGAAATAAAAAATCCTGAGAGAATATTTAATGCAGAGGACGAGTTGGGGTGGTTTGAATACTTATAGCAGGTCAAATTAAACATGTGTTACCCTTCAGGGATTAATAATCAAGAAGATTTTGTTGCATACCTAAAGAGGAAAGGGTTAAACATGAATTGGCAATTACATCATGTGATGTGATTTTTAAAGTATTTATGAAGTTGTTTAATGATTCATTAATCAGTCTAAAAAACTCTCACTATGTTCAGAGACAAAAACCCTTACTGCTGATGATATTGTTATAAAGTTATTGGTTTTTATTATGGAATACATATTTTAACAAGATGTACAGGTCCAGATAACTTGGGAAAACATTTTACAAATAAAGTATAGGTATGTCGTTAATCCCATCTGTTGCCTCCAATTAATATGTGAAATACTGATTATGGAGTTTATCTCTCACACCACTACTGTTCATATCTGATGTGCAATGGGACCAGACATATGAGAATTGAATCCGACCTAAGATGCCTATTAATATTCATGTTAATATTTCATAATATTCATTAATATTTGCCCATACCTTACTTAGATAGAAGGAAGTTTCTGTGTTCACCCGTGAGAGAGGGGAGCTTTGAGCAGCCTATCTTTCCCTGGAGGAGTGGTTTCAGTCCAGAAATTAGTAGTTTATTGGCCATTTTGGGCTAATTTCTCTCTCTTTCATTTCCCTGCTATAAATACCATATTTGCCCAGTTTTGCTTGCCGGGCAGCACCAGTTAGCTAGGGTAAAACTATTCATGGCTTCACAAAGTCTCCTCTTCAATTTTTCCCTTGGAATTAGACAAACTTTTAACTTAAACACTCAAGCCATTCATTTCTCAGCCCGGCACTTGCTCAAAACTTATAGCAAGCACTTATAAACCCTAGCACTAGACTCTCCTGTACTTTACAGAAGGACAAGGCTCTCTATTTGACCTTACCAGCCATACAGTAAAACAGTTCACTGTACCTATCCAGGCATGTCCAAAGGGCAGTTTCAGGAGTACTCTCCAGTCCAACTGGTGAATCTGGGCATTTTGAGCCAATCTTACAACCTCCTCATGTACACAGACAACCCCCTCATCCTACCACCAAACACTAATACATACGAGAGATGCAGTTATACAGCCAAACTAGAGGCTAAGCTCTCTCAACCCAAGACTGGATCAGACAGTCAAGAGGAGAAGGGAAATACTTGCATCACAACACCAGTCTTACATAGACCCATTAAACCAGCACCGGCAAAAAACACACATAAATACATGGAAACATACTTGGAGGCTCTAAATAAAAATCTACAAAACCAACAGAGACCTCCAAAGCAAACATCCAAGCAACCTCCACCCCCCCCCAACACAAACCATGAAACACATACTTCACAAAACCAGTGTGCCATGCTATCACAGCCCTTAAGGCAAAATAACATACCCAACATACTAGTAATAGGTGACTCTATAGTTAGGCACACTGATGCCCCACTCACTAGGCTGAATAAGGAGAAGGTTACTGTTAGCTGCTTGTCTGGTGCCAGGATCCGCCACATAACACAAGCACTCAGGTCCCTCCAGAACAAGTAGAAATATGACTCTGTCATTGTCCATGTTGGTGTGAATAACCTGAGCCGTACCTCCCTGGACTACATGAAAAGAGGCATGTAAGAGCTCTCTGATCATATAGCCCAGGCTGGTATAACCCTGACTCTGAGTAGCATCCTGCCCTCACCAAGAATGATACCACGGTATAAAGAAAAAATTCTCAATTTCAATAATTGGCTAAGTTTCTGGTGTCATTCAAAGGGGATCCAGTGTCTGTCCACCTGGGATGACATGCTTGACAAGCCACGCTGCTTCGCTAGATATGGCTTGCGCCTGTCACGCTTAGGCTTTTGAATAATTGCCAAGGCTCTTGCCACCCCCATAGTGCCTTTTTTAGGCAAGGCTCAAAAGACAAACCCACCACCATAAATAGCACAAGTAACAAAAAACTGAGGGTAATGCTACTCAATGCCAGAAGTCTAAACCTCAAAATGCACGCACTCGAGGCCCTCCTCAGTATGGAGAAAATTGATATATGTGCAGTAACAGAAACCTGGTTTAAGGCTCCAGAGAGCACCCCAGCACTACCAGGCTACAACTCATACCATACATTTCAGCCAAAGAACTAAAACTGAAATACAAAAGGCGGGGGCGTATCCATATTCATCAAGTATGCCCACACCTCCAGGTTAGTGGCACAGCACGATGCTTCAGAGATCATCCATGTGCAACTAACAATGGGCAAAACTGCAATTCAAATTGTAGCTTGCTACAGATCACCCACCATGTCCCAGGACCCCCATTCCGCATTTCTGGAAACACTGGAAAACATAAAAGTCCTACCAAACACCCTGATATTGGGTGATTTCAATTACCCAAAGATTAACTGGGAGAACTACTCAAGTACTAACTCCCTTGCCCAACTTTTCCTAGAATTTATAAACTCAAATGCCCTGGTTCAACTAGTCAACACTCCCACCAGAGGTGACAACATATTGGACCTGGTAATCACCAACATGGGTGACTGGTGTTCCACACCAGAAGTCAACCCCTCGCTGGTTAGATCTGACCATAAACAAATCACTTTGGATATCCATATTCCGCCCACACCCCCAGATAAGAAAGCCACCATGAAAAACTTATCAAAAGCAAACTTTACATTACTTAAGACCGAGGTGGAAAGTTTCAAAGTCCCCATGTTGAAGGATAGCACTGTCCAAGCTACAAATTCCTTTACTAATGCATTCTACAGGCAGCTACAAGAATGCATGGATCATGCCATCCCAAGCAAAACCAAGACTCACTCCTCCAAGAAAAGGAAACCAGTCTGGTGGACTCCTGTCAGAAACAAGCTATACAATAGAAGGAGGAAACTAGTACAGAAAAGAGTAAAATCCCAAGAAGGGGAAGAAATCCCTGATCAGTATCAGCAAGAAACTATGATCCCTCATAAAATCCTCCAAGGCGAGCTTTGAAAGAAAAATTGCCAAGGACTCCAAAGATAACCACAAGGCATTCTTTAGCTATGTCAAGAATCTAAGTGGTAATGCTCAGATCTGCTCGGAGTTAGTGCAGAATGGCACAAAATACACTGAACTGACCGATATCGGCAACATCCTGGCAGACAGGTTTAGTGCAAACTTCACCCCCAAAAGGGCCCATAACCATACCAGAAGAATGTAGAGTCCCTGAAATCACAGACACTCAGGTTAAAACAGCCCTCTCCAAAGCCAAAAACTCAGCATCAATGGGACCGGATGGTGTCCCAGGCTGCGTCCTACATGAGCTCAAAGATGAACTAACCCCTCACCTAAACACACACTGTTCAAACTCAGCCTCTCCACAGGCTACATACCCATAGAGTGGCGCACAGCAACAGTTATTCCGCTCCACAAAGGTGGAGCCACAACAGACCCTGGGAACTATCGCCCTATAAGCCTGGTCTACAAGGCTATGGAGCGCATCATCATGGAACTCATTAACAGAGACATTAGGAACCTCCAAACACTGGACCCTACCCAGTTTGGCTTTGTTAAGGGCAGATCATGCCTCTTAAACCTGGTGGACTTCTTTGAGACAGTTACCAAGGCTATAGATGAGGGAAAGGTGGTACACACAGCCTAGCTAGACCTTGCTAAGGCCTTTGAGACCATTCCCCATTCTGGTATTATAGACAAGCTCGCCAGCCTGAACATAAACCCCTACGTCAAAAGATGGGTTGCCAACTGGCTCACGGACAGAACCCACATGGTGACAGTTGCAGGAGCTAGGTCCGTCACTAAACCGGTTACAAGTGGTGTTCCCCAGGGCTCAGTCCTAGGACCCCTCCTGTTCGGCATATACTTCTCAGAGGTACAGGCAAGCACAGGAGGATTATGGCTGACCAAGTTCGCAGACGACTGCAAACTAAGGGCTATAATCGACTCTCTGGCTGACACAGACATCCTCCAAAAGGGTCTCACTGAGACGGATACCTGGTGTCAAAATCATGGCCTCAAGCTAAATGCCAACATGTGCATAGTTATCCCCTTTGGAAACAACAAAGTACCCACAAACTACCACGTAGGTGGTAGCCCCCTAAATACGGAAGACGTATAAGAGATCCTGGGACCCAAGTAGATAGTAATCTCACCTTTGATAATCACATTGCCAAAGTGGTTAGAAAATCCTTCTACGTGGTCCACCTAATCGCAAAAGGGTTCGCATCCAGATCAAAAGAGGTCATTGTGCCCCTCTACTCATCACTAATCAGACCCATCTTAGAGTACAATGCCCCATTTAGGATGTACCTTACAAGACACCTGCAATAGCTGGAAAGACCACAGAAGTACCTCACCAAGAGGATTACTGGCCTCAAACAGATGCCCTATGCAGCTCGACTGAAGAAACTCCAGTTGTACTCAGTTGCATACCGCCTACTCAGAGGTGATCTCTGCTTGACATACAAGGCCATGTCAAACCCAGAATTGATGGACATGCTCCACCTAAAGAAAACCTCATCCCCTCGCGCCACACGCTCTAGGAATCTGAACCTCACCACAACAATAAATAGGACATGCTGGAGGATAGATTCCTGTCCCAGAGACTTCCCATGCTTTGGAACAAGACCCCAGTCTACATTAGGCAGAGCTCCTCGCTAACACTCATCAAAAGAAACCTTGACGAGTGGATGGGAAACAAAAAGTTTACCTCGTGGGTCACTTCAGTGACTCTGCTGGACAGAGGCACAGGGAACTAATCTAAGGGGCCGGCGAAAGCCAACACATTCTGGCTAGGCTTATAAATGCCTTCGGGCAGATAGCCTAGTACCCACCTATGAACCTATGTGACGATATATCTTAATGTATGTATGCTAAATGAGTGCTTCTGCCTTAGGTAACAGCTAGTGATTGCCACACAAGAATAAGTTAGTCAAGATTACACACTCAAATATCACCATTATAGTTGCTGGTTTCCCAGAATTTCACCGTCCTCACATTGGTCCCAGTACATTTCATTGTAACCTTACCAAAAGTAACTGAAATATGACCTGAATAATTTTGCATAATGATTGCATGCACAAAAAGATCCATCCATCCATAACTCCATTTCCCATTTTTGCACACGGGGTCAGGATGTCATTTCAGCAGTTACAGTTTAGAGCCAATGGTCACACTGCCAAGTGGGTATACAGTTATAGATATAAACATTTTTTTTCATTGTGGGAGGAGTTGATTCTCAAACACCAACTCTCTGCTTTCCAAGTTCATAGTGCATTTCCACCAGTTAGAGACATTCTTTTACTGTTACCATTAACATAAACTGTCCTTTTATATCCAAATGGTACCAATTAACTTTGAGCTGTCACCCTTACAGACATGGACACCATAAAGTTTATTAGACAAGTTAAATGAATAAACCCTTAAGCTTATAAATAGAACATCAGCCACAAACATATAAAGTTAGACAGTTTTACTTAAAATAAGTACTTTAAAACATTTCCAAGTACATATGAGAACATTAAAAAGAATGTATAAGAAATGTAAAGTAAAACATTCAAAACAACATGTAATGGTTTCAGAAATTTAGCATATAAAATATAAAAAAAAATCTGTCTCTGAATAAAATATATACTGCAAGACTCTTCAAAGAGCATTAACTTGTACTGCAGACTTATAGGGACAAGATGCAAATTTTTATTGCATTCTTAACTGTAATATCCATTTTCCCCAGTGGTAAATGGAGTTGTATATCATTTTAGAAACATTGTTTTGTATACTACAATTTTGGTACAGAGTCAAAAACAATGCAGATTTTCACGTTTATTTTGATTTTCTTATTTAGTGCGACTTCAAATCCATTTAAAAAATGGTAACATTTCTCTCTCTTTTTTTGTAGTTGTCGTAATTCTTAAAAACAGTATTCTCTAAATCTTTTAGAACTATTGCCACAAGAAAGTCAGGCTGCCACTGCTTTCCATATTCTTTTAGACATCTGAAAGTTATTCCTACTCTTGCGCTGTTCCCTTGGTTATTCCTCTTGGACTTTCATAAAGTGCACAGATATCAGCTTCAAACTGTGGTAAGACTCTGAGGATTAATATTCTCATCTTGCAGGGGTGTTACAGAATGATGGACTTTTACCACGGCATGAGCCAGAGGCTGTGGTGAGAGATGAACAGGTTCCATTCCTGACCGTGCTGAGAGATGATCCGGTAGCGATATACTCAGATGGGACTGAACGCAGTATTTGCTTCTAGACTTTTGTAATGGTAATAAAAATGGGTAAGTCATTGTGCTAGATGACCACAAGGCACGAGTTAACTATCAGCACTCAGGTGCATGACCAGCAGTCCAGACACTACTGTTTAATGAATTTTTAGTGTACATGTTTATGTGGAGGGTTATTTCTTTCCTTGTGTTGCATGGCTACTTTTTTCAAAGTCGGATTCCATTAGTAATACATTTTTATGTAACTTTCAAAATAGATAAGTTGGATATCTTTCATTTTACTGTTACTGAACTGTCTTGTGTTGATCTTATAACTAATGTTTGCATTTACTACTGTTAAGGCAGTGACAGACATTTTGTTTTGTGAGCTTATTTCTAAATTGTGAGTAAGGCTGTTGATGCTGCGCTTTTCGTTGTACTTGGTGTACATCTCTGTCTTATTTGCTTACAAAGAGCTTAGTTTAACTTTATTACCTTACACTTGTGGTTATATGATTTCATTTTTAGTAGCTAAAATGCACCACTTCTGTGTATTGTAGCTGTAGATGCTGGGCGTTAACCGAGTCAGCTTGGTGATGCCATCAGCGGAATTATGATAAATATTGGATGGCATATGCAGTGGTAGCATTGCTGCCTCACAGCAAGAGGTTCTCCCGTTCGATTCTTGGTTGGAGTGCAGGGAGTGCCTTCTGTGTGGAGTCTGCATGTCTTCCCCGCGGTTGGGTAGGCGTTCGAAAGACATGCGTAAATGGGCATGCCTTAGTTGAAGGTTGAACGTCGAGCTGGCACCTCGGCGTTCATGAAAATCTACTGCCAATCATTAGCAGACCGGAGTTCCGCTGTGGCAACCCCTAACTGGGAAAAGCCGAAAGACAACAGCATATAGGTAGAGTGGTAAAGAAAATGTTTGATGTAAGAAGAATCGAAATAAACTATACGATACTGTAGATATACATGGCTATCATACCATGATATCAAATATGTTGCTAAATGACAGCAATTCAAGTTAAAACTGGAAGTAGAAAGATTAAAATATTGTCATATTTACAAAGAGTACTGAATTCTGCTGTTCTTTGCAATTAATAATGGCAAAAGACATACATATTCAAAGCTGTGGTGCACCTTTAATTTCATATAGAATTTCCATTGTAGGGAGTGCTTATATCCACAGACTGTGGCACTGATTTGCTGTATGTATAAAGGTTTTAAATGACAGTATCCTATGGATGTTAATTGTGTGAATATATGTTAGTAAAATAATTCCCTGAAGTGGGTCATGCAGGTTTTCATAGATGAGACCTAATCTAGACTTGAATGATGAGATGACAGAAAACATAATTGTCAAGCAGTCACTCTGAGTGACACTTATCTCTTTGAGGTTCAAATACAACATATTTTAATTTCAGCCATGCAACTTATAAGGAACAGTAAAGATATTTATAAAACTTTCCAATTTCTTTAGATTAATTGAAGGATATCATTAAGTGGAGGTCTTTGCTGAACCATTAATAAGAAACCCCTCGCTGCACTGTCATTTCAGATTTCTTTCAAGTATGTAGTCTGTAAATGATTTGGAATAATGAATACTAATAAACCCTTTTATAATTTCCATCTTAGTTGAAGCATAATTTTGTAATGGATTATAAGGTCTCATAACTTGCGTACCAGTTTATTCCTCTAGATCTGTTGTGAACTGATATAAGTTTAGCATGTCTGTAATTATGTATAAAGATAAAATACTAAAGCTTAGGAATAAATACTGGAACAATGACATTTTATGTATTTGACATAGATTGTCATTATGACGGTCATGTTAATGGTGACAGGCTGTGCCCCAAAGAAATGCCGCATTTAGAAGGAAAGAATTGAGTTAATCAACAGTGTGCTGACAGCATCCTAAATACTCTAAAACTATTCAAAACATTCAGAAATTATGTAAAACATTTCACTAATGTTCTGCTATTTTGCTGTGCAGTGATCTCCTCTGAACTTCTGTCTAAACCAAAAGAGATCTCCAAAGGAAATCAGGGCATCTAATTGTCTGTGTGCACAAATGGTCAGTAATGTAATACAGGAACAATGGCATTCATAAAAGTTTCACATTTACAGGCAGATCTTCTGGTTGTTATTATTTCATTGCAATGTCTAATGTTTATATGCAGTATGTAGAAATTACACTTCTGCTGTGATTGCAGTTCTGAATTTGCAATCTACTTGGTATGGGCAGCTACATTTCCATTTTTAAATCCATTGGTATGCAGAAAATAGATGGATAATATATATTTTATTGAGTCAATTGTTCTACATTTTCCTTTTAAAATCAGACTTGTATTATTCTGGATATGCCTGAGGTGTGCTGTATTGCCTAATATACCACATAAGATATGAAACCAGCAAAAGTAATGAAATATAAACCATGCTGTGAAAATGTCTTGCATAATGAAAACACCATATGTCACAATGTGTTGAGTTGCCAGTGTGTGCCTGCAGATATGCATGAGTTCAGATAATGCAATCTTCACTGAAGACTCATTGCAGACTCTGTGGGAAATGAACTGCATCACACAAAGCTGCTGTAGAAAAAGAACCAAATAGCCATGTGCCAGGAACACACTGCTGCTGCAGTGCCTTGTACAGCCACGTGACAGGAACACGCTGCTGCTGCAGTGCCTTGTACAGCCACATGACTGGAACATGCTGCTGCTGCAGTGCCATGTACAGCCACATGTCAGGAGCACATTGCTGCTGCAGTGCCCTGTACAGCCACATGACAGGAACACGCTGCTGCAGTGCCCTGGACAGCCACATGTCAGGAGCACATTGCTGCTGCAGTGCCCTGTACAGCCACATGTCAGGAACATGCTGCTGCTGCAGTGCCCTGTACATTTATTTATTCAATAAATACATAAATAAATGTGCCAGGAATGTGCTGCTGTTGCAGTGCCCTGTACATTTATTTATTTATTCAATTAAATAAATGTGCCAGTAATATGCTGCTGCTGGAGTCCCCTGGATGTTGTTTTATTTATTCAGTAAATAAATACATGTGCCAGGAGCGTGCTGCTAATACAGTGCCCTGTATGTATGTTTGTTTGTTCAATAAAAAGATAAAGGAATGTGCCAGGAGCATGCTGCTGCTGCAGTGCCCTGTATGTTTATTTATTCAATAAATAAATAAATGAATGTGCCAGGAGCATTCTGCTGCAGTGCCCTGTACATTTATTTATTCAATAAATACATAAATAAATGTGTCAGGAATACCTGCTGCTGCAATGCCCTGTACATATATTTATTTATTCAATAAATAAATACATAAATGTGCCAGGACTATGCTGCTGCTGCAGTGCCCTGTACATTGTTTTATTTATTCAATAAATACATACATGTGCCAGGAGCACACTGCTGATGCAGTGCCCTGTATGTATGTTTGTTTATTCAATAAATGTGCCAGGAGCATGCTGCTGCTGCAGTGCCCTGTACGTTTATTTATTTATTCAGTAAATAAATAAGTAAATGTGCCAGGAGCACACTGCTCCTGCTGTGCCCTGTATGTTTCTTTATTTATTCAATAAATAAATAAATAAGTAAATGTGCCAGGAGCACGCTGCTGCAGTGCCCCAATATGTTTATTTATTCATTAAATAAATGTGCCAGGAGCACACTGCTGCTGCAGTGCACTGTACCTTTATTTATTCAATAAATACATAAATGTGCCAGGAATACGCTCCTGCTGTAGTGCCCTGTACTGCCAAGTGACAGGAACACGCTGCTGCTGCAGTGCCCTGTACAGCCACGTGCCTGGAACACGCAGCTGCTGCAGTGCCCTGTATATTTATTTATTTATTCATTCAATAAATAAATACATACATGTGCCAGGAAGACACTGCTGCTGCAGTGCCCTGTATGTTTGTTTATTCAATAAATGTGCCAGGAGCATGCTACTGCTGCAGTACCCTGTACATTTATGTAGTGCAAAGAAAGGTTTGCCCTTGAAAAGAAGCACTTGTAGCTAGTAGGCAAGGCCTGATTGTCCTTCCTCATCACTGATGCAATGTTCTTTACTCTTGGGATGTCCTGCTGAGGATTGCCTAATGTCCAGCCACTATACCAAAGCCTTTACACCTTCCATGCATTGTATGCTAGATATCTGCCCTATGTGCAAGTCATAAGTTACACATGGGACATATGGATGCTTAATCCTCAGAACCTTTGCTGCCAGTCTGAACGCTACCTCTGTATTTGGACTGTATGCTGTTCAACAAGCTGGTTCATATACTGAACATTATAAAAATAATTGCCCCATTGGGGTTCATTGCTTTATTTTTTCCTCCTCATATTTTGTTTTCATGTCATCCAGAAAGGGAAGATATAAGTAGGGGAGGAAGATTTTCCATAAAGATAGTCAAAGTGGCTTTTTGTTTGGTTGCTACGTATAACCATATTCAGTGCAGTATTTGTCAGGGTTTGCTCCTAAGACACTCCACAGCCATCTATTGTCTGTTTCTATTTATTTGGAAAACCAATGTCTAAAGTTATTGAATCAGGGTAACACGGCCAAATCTGACTACCCTGAATTTCATCCAACATTTAACAAAAAAACTAAAAAGGTACATACTGATCCTGCTGCTGTCCAGCCAAAAAACGGACATCTCCATCGGGTTGGGTGATGAACCTGAGGACCAGAAGGTGCTGACGCTAGTTGCCTCTGCACAGTCAATGAACCTGAGGACCAGAAGGTGCTGATGCTAGTTGCCTCTGCACAGTCCAGTTGGATGCTGACATGGAGCTGCCTACTTGCACATCTGTTGAGGCTGTGCATTTGTCTGGTACTAATGTAGATGGGGAACCATGGCTGATCATATCTGAAGGGCCTAGAGGGGATCCCCAAACTTTAGTTATGGAAGAGGTGCCTGGTACCCTCATCAATTCTATGTAGGACTCTGAGCCACCCGAATTTGTCAGTGCATATGTTCCATTAAAAACAAAACCGAAAACCAAACATGTGACTACTGTGGCTAAGGATCCTCACAAAGAGTGTCAGGACTTTACTTGGGGGCTGTTTAATGCCATTATTGCTCTGAACCCCCACAAGGATTGCCTGTCCCTGCTGTTCCTCACTGGTCTTCAATTCTATCAGAGACCTAGTGATTCTGATTCTGCTAATGAACAGATGGACTCTGGTGAAGAATTCGTAGCATATTCCTCCAAGATACTCTCCCCTTTAGCCCTAGGGTCTGATGAAAACACTGTAAGTGGGACTGTACCCAGGTTTTGGAGGTTCAAAAGAGAAAAGGCCTGTTACAAATGGATTCACCCAGACCATCTGCAGTCTGTCCTGTCTTAGCTGCCATCTTGGACATATTTACTACGTATTCACAAGCTCAAGACCTTCTGCATCTGGCCTCTATAAAGCCAGGAGGATTTTATAACATTCCTGAGGATCATAAATACTTCTTTAAAAATCCTTCATCTGATTCTGCTGTTGTGTACATGCCCATAGATAAGCCATCCAAACTACTTTCTTCTTTCGAGCTTTTACCTTCTGACAAGGACAGCCATGCTATGGAGAGGTATAGGAAAAAGTGCATACTTAAGCTGCTATGGCTTTTAGGGATATTAATTATCAGACCCATATGGCTCCATATTATTTTTTTAATTTGTGGGGGGAGTGGCTGACTGACTGTGTAAAACTTCAGCTCTTACTCTGTGAGTTGTATCTGACAGGTTGCTCACCATTCCACTAAATGCAGCTGATGCCTCTTTCTCAAGAAATAATCCAGGTTCTGCCTTCAGGCCTTCCTGAGGACTTCAATGCCAAACATTCAATTCTCCCTTAAACAATTAGAATATTTTAGGCATTGTTGCTTCAAAATTGTTAAAACCCTGCAGGGTTATGCAAGACCGGAAATAATTTTTTTTCTCTTTACCCAAGTTCCCAAGGTACTGTTCATTGAAATCTTCCTTTGTCTGTAGGTAGGCTAGACAAACTGCTATGAGTAAGAGGATTCCTAATCAGATTTTCCTAGACAGATCCCCCCCTCAGAGTTCAAGGTCAAAGAAAAACAACTTTTCCTGAAAATTCTGCCTGTGTCTGACATCCAGCTTCCCCTCTCCATCAGCCAGATTCCTCTGTACCTTAGGTTAACCCTTCCCTTGCCTTTCCTGTTATGCAACAGATAAGCACCGATGCCTGGGTTCTCTCCATCCTTCAACAAGGTAATTTTATGGCTTGGAAGTCCCTTCCTCAATCTTCTGTCCTCTCAGTCTCTTCCTCGCCAGCCTCATCATTTTCCTTTGGTTTTGCTAGATCTGGTGGAACAGGGAACCAACCACCCTGTTCCCGAGTCTCAATAAGGAACGGGTTTTATACAAGAATGCTTCTGATTCCCAGGAAGGAGAGGTCATAGAGGCCCATCCTAGACCTATCTTTTTCTCAACACCTTTATCAAGGATCCTTCTGTGATATGAGGTGATTCCATCTCTGCCAGGGAAAATAAGGCAGTGCATGCGTAACATACGCCAGTTAGATGGAGTTCTGAAAAGAATTTTGTTATTTGACTGTTACACTGATTTGTACAGATGCTTGTGTCAAAAATATATTTGTAAAGTTGCTTGTATTAAAAATGCATTAGCATAAGTCCTGCTGGACAGAAAAGAGATATACATGTATATCAGACAGTATTATTATAACTGATTAGATGTATATGTTTTAACAGAGAATTCTGGAAGGGAAGAGTTTAATTTCAGTCCAGCTAATTTTGAAAATAGGTTGAAAATTAAATGGGTTAGTTTAGGCCATAAAGATTTTATCTTACAGGTCTGATTGCAGCCAGAGACAAAAATGTTTGGAAAAACCAGGACTAGGAATCTTACTGGAGTCTGTATTATCTTGCCAAAAGACATGTTCAGTGAACACGTCTTCATCGGCAAATAAACAGCGAATGCTGAAATCAACAAAAGACCACATCAGTGACTTTTTCCCAGGGGAAAAAAAGCACTTGGCCTACTAAACACCACACAAACCTTTGAACCCTACAACCCCTCCAACTAAATATACCAACTCCGAGATCGCACTACAGTGGGGAAAATGGCAAATCCCTGATGATGACCAAGCGCTTTTTCCCCCTGAGGAAAAAAGTCATTGATGTGGCCTTTTGTTGATTTCAGCATTCGTTGTTTATTTGCCGATGAAGATGTGTTCGCCGAACACGTGTTTCAGCAAGATAATATTGTGCTTAGGAGTGAATTAATTGCCACCCTGGAAAGGTGGAAGTTTTTGAAATTGTTTTATAGCTTTCAGGTGCTGAAACTGATTTTAGCAATGCTCTGGGTATGTATTGTACCAAATTCAGATGACCAGATTCTATAACCAGCACTGAAATGATTTTTTTTTAGATATTAGTGAGAGATGTGGCAGAACTCTCACAGCAGCACTTAGTTTTTTGGAACCTGACAGGAAAGCTCTCTCACAGATGGCTCACACAACCTCTCACACCTCATCTTGCCTTGCTGAAGTAAGCAACACGCATCATCTTGCCTTGCCGTAGTAAGTAACTTAACTAGGGAACAGTAATTCTTTAGTCAGTCAGGAAAATATAGTGAGATTAGTTCGGTATTGTTTTCTTCATCTGGTGTTTATTGTAACTAGATATTCAGTATTCTCATGGTTTCTATTTTATTATTTATTATTAAATATTTCTATAAATTTCATTGTGGCTGGTCTTTTTAGACAATACTTTTAACATCCTAAGAGTACTAATCCTTATTTTAGTGACACTGTGGCTGCTTCCGAAAGCCTTGCTACATTGGTCAAACTCTACCATTTGTATTAGTATGTATTAATTATTATTTGTATTAGTATTAATAAATTAATTTTACTTAGTATAATTGGGTAGCCTTGTAAGAATCTTAGAGTAGCTAACTGGTGGCAGCATAACTACCTTATAGTCTGGGCAGAGGGGGAAAGCTGGTAAATCTGTTCCAGCCTTCCCCAGGTGTGTGTGTGTGTGTGTGTGTGTGTGTGTGTGTGTGTGTGTGTGTGTGTGTGTGTGTGTGTGTGTAAAAATCAAATATTCAAGTGTGTGTGTCACCTACTTGGAAGAGGGCCACAGAGCTTCAACTTGGTCAATGTGGAGTCTTGTTTGGGGTCTAGAGAGGGAGAGAGGGTCCAGCCCCATGACTGGAGCATGTTCCCTATACTCTCTTAAGAGAAATTGTGCTTGGTGCAGAGAGCTGCATCTAAAAATACTGTTTATCCATTTTTGTTCCTAGTGGCCAATCCTCACCAGTGTCAGTGGTGAGGATTGATCCTCTTTGAATACTGGCTTGGAGTAGGGACTGTCACTCATTCCATCAGGATGTTGCCTCTCCAAATACTTTTTCCTCTTTTGCTTCCCATATTTTTTCTGGTATCTCTGGATTTGAAGGTCACTTACCTCCATATTACTATTCACCCTCTTTTCCGGAAGTTTTGTGTTTCTCTGTTTCTTCCTCTTATCAGTTCTCTGCCTTGCCTTTTGGGCTTTCTGCAGTCTGAAGGGTATTAGCTAAATATCTGGCCCCTGCGTTAGCCTTCTACAGATTTCAGTTAATTTAAAATTTTCGCTTATGTAGATGATCTTCTAATTCACACTACCTCTCAGGAGCTCCTGCTTCGAAATCTACACTTTACTGCACAGCAAAAGTATAGTGTAGGATTCACTGTCAATCTCAAAAAGTCAGAGTTAACTCCCTCCCAGGACCAAAAGTTTTTGCGATGCAGTATTCCGGCTATCCCAACATCGGTCTGCTTTCTGCCTCCCATGATCCTCTTTTTGACTGCTTATTTCCTTTATCTTCTTCCGTTTGCAGTTATTGCTACAAGGGAGTTTTTATGGTCCCTGGGGTATATGGCATGCACCTTTGCAATGGTTCCTTTTACGAAACTCCACAGTAGGAAATTCAATGATATTTCAAGACTGTTTGGCTTCAGCACTGCCATCCTCTGGATTATCTAATCCTTTTCTTACCTTGTCTCAAAATCAAACTCTGTTTGGGGATTTATCGTATTTCCCTAAATCCAGGTCTGACTTTTTAGGTTTCTTTCCCTACTCAGGAGATATACAGGGATGCTTCCAACAGAGGTTGGGGAACTTCCTCAAACAACCTGAAAGTTCAGGGTCTTTGGTCCCATCAACAGATGTCAGATCATATTAATATCAAAGATATGAGGGCTTTAATCCTAGCTCTTCAGTCCTTCCACTCCCTTTAGTGTTCAGGTCCTTTTATAGGCTTTTTCAGGCAATACCAAAGTCATGTGGTACATCAACATGCAAGGGGGCACAGACTCTTGCCTTCTTTGCATGCTGGTTATTCAGGTTTGGGGTTTTGCACTCTGCATCACCCAGAGCCAGATTATGTTTAAATGGGGACCCTAGGCAGGGTAATGGATCAGGCCCCCCCCCCCCCCATACACAGCTTCCCTACAGCCATTCCAGTATCCCATTACTTGGCAATTTCTCCCCAGTTACCATAAACACTGTTCAAAACTATGTGTGCATACTGTTTTCTGCTTTATTTCTACAATGATTACAAACATTTTGATGTTATTTAAAACTTTTATTCCAAATTTTATTGCGCAGACACGGAGACATTTGCTGAACAAAGCAATACATTCTCACATTGAAAACAGACTTAGCAGTAAAACTTCTGTGTCCTTGAAACGCTCATTCATTCAAACAGCATTGTAACCCACATTCAAAGAAAATGCATCTGGACGGTGGTGGATAAAGTTTACCTTTGGGCTGTTTTTAAATCATGGGCCCCTTACACACATTTTTAGGGCCATGCAAATATGCAAGAGTTCTTTGATTCACCTTTATGATTGCACTAAATTATATTCCTTGTTTAATACAGCACCCTTTGGTAGAGTGTTTTAAATGTATAGTTTTGAACATTTTCAAGTAAACAGTAAAACAAAAAGTATAAACCCATAATGACAAAACTGCCCAATTCAGAACATTTCAGTAGTAAAAGGACATGCAAACCTCTGTCATTACAATCTACCAATATCAGTCAGTATGCACAACCTCTGCTGAAGTAAAAGTCATGTGCATAATAGGACATTAATGAGATCTGTAACTAATGAAGAGGTTGCTGCTAGCAAACAACTTTATATTTCAGTGTTTCGTCTACAAATTCAGTGCCTGCTGCCCTTGAAGTATAAATTGCCTATTTTGCATTAAAAAAAAACTGGTAAGCTGTAAATATTGCAATACCCCACCCCCTTAAAGTACAACACAGTTTCAGCAATCTGTCTACATGCTGTGGGAGTAGAAACCATAGTTTTCTGCATCAAAAGCAAGTCACCTGTTGTGCTACTAACAATGCTTTTCAATTCTATTACACATTAGGGATACCATTTGCTAATCAAAACAGTTGTACATTGTAGACTTAGCATGAGCAGCAGTACATTTCTCATCCCTTGAAACGCACTATTCCTTGAAAAATGCACCTGAAACTCAATTCCTTCAAACAAATTCAGTTTGGTGGTTGGGGTAGAGAATTCAGGCTCTTGTTTCCTGTAATTGAGGTACAGGGATTGATCCTGAGCAAATTGCTAACTACCTGCTATCCCTAATGAAGGCATTTCACTCACTAACATGGACACACACGCATACCCCTACCTCCCATACCTCACAACCTCTTAGTGCAAGACGTCTGACCAAAATCTAAAATTATGGCTGGACAAAGGCCCAAAAATAGGGAGAGATTTTAAATATTTCTCTCATGAACTTAGAAAGTTGCTAGAATAACAGGATTTGTAAAAGAATTCATTTTTCTACAGGATATGAAGTCTGAAACTCAAATGCCTGTCATTATTTAGTAACTTCAATCCTTAATGATTTTCTAGAAAATCACAAATTTTATGAAGAATGGAACAAAAATAGTAAGCAAAAATCTGGACATTCTGCAAAAATCCCGACAGTTGAGAGGTAACTATCTATCTACCTCTTACACACACACACACACACACCCACCACACACACCTCTCTTACTTGTCCATATATGGTCCACAGTCCAAACGTTGTTTTGTATTCAAATTCCATGCACATGGGAGATATGTAAACAACAGGTCACACAGATACAGAAGATGAAGACATAAACAGGTAACAACCGCATGCAAAGGGAGTTGTTAAAGAACACCCTTTAAAAAATATGCATTGTTTTTTTTTAATTAAAAATGTTAATCCCCTGGCCAGTGGGCCCTTGGTGACTGCCTTGGTTGCCTAGTACTGGATCCAGCTCTCTAGTGGTTACCTGATTCTTCGGGCAGTTTACATCCCTTCAGAGCATTATTTAGTGGCAGATTCCTTCAGCAGATCCAGGACAAATTCTCACAAATTGATGCTTCACAGGGAAGTGTTTCTGAACATTGTACATTGGGGGTGTACTCCCCATATAGATAATTTTGCCTCCCCTCTGAACAGTTAACTTGCCCTTTCTGTTCCAGAGTGCCAAGTCCTTGGGCTTGGAGAGTGGGTGCATGTATTTGTCTTAGAAGGGGGCAGATATCTGCTCTCCTTTTCCTCTGCTTCCCAGGGTCTTGTACAAGAACATGAGTGACACACCCAAAATCTTGCTGGACTTCCTTTTGGCCTGGATAGCACTGGTTCCCCCTTAAGCTGGCCAGGGGCAGTCCTCACAAGTTACCTCACAGGGTAGATTTTCTAACACAAGAGAAGGTATTGCTCATTTGCTTTCAGTTGTCTGCACTTCAACTGACACTTTGGGTTATAATGTTTTCATTCCTTCCAGGCACCAATTTTCTGAGATGATCAGGTTTTGCAGGAGGCCAGAAAGCTCAATACTAGAAAGTCCTGTTTGGCTAAATGGAAGAGATTTTCTGTTTGGTGTCTCTAACATGACCCTGGACCCTTTTTTCTGTGGGAGTCCCTATGGTCTTTATAAGTGTGAATTGATAAAAGCTGGTTTGGCATATTCTTCTTTTAATGTTAATTTTTCAAGCCATTTCTGTTTGTCTGCCTCCAAGTCCACCTTGGACTTCTAGTTTTGAAGTCAAACAATTTCTAAAAGGCATCATTCATATCAGGCCACCAAAAAAATCCTAGCCCTCCTTCTTGAGGCCTTAATTTTATTCTTGAAAAATAGACTCTGTCCCCTTTTGAGATCATGCTTTCGTCTTCCCTGCAGCATTGTATTTTGAAGGCTGCATTGTTGGTGGCTTTTACTTCTGCTAGGAGGGTTTCTGAACGCCAAGATCTTATGGCAGGTCCTCCGTTTGTTTTTTTTCACAAGGACAGGGTGTCTCTATGTACCAGTCCTCCTTTTATGCCCAAGGTGGTTAATGATTTGTACTTGAATCAGTCCATTCATCTTCCTTCTTTGTTTCCTTTCTCCACAGACTTCTCGTGAGAGAATACTACATGCCTTAGATTTACACACAGAGCTTGGATAAGACAAAAACGTGTCAGAAAATATCAGCAACTTTTTGTTTCCTTTCATGCCAGCAAATTGGGTTTGGTGGAGTCTCGGGAAACTCTCTCCTCCTTGATTTCTAAGGCTATTTCTTTTTGTTTTTCTGTTCATGGCAAGCAGCTTACTTCTGTTTGTGCTCATTTTACCAGGGCAGTTGCCTATTTTGGTGCTTTTTTTTTGAAGGGTCTGGATACTTGATTCATCTTGAAAGTTGCTACCTGGTCTTCTGCTCACATGTTTACTAAACATTGTAAGTTAAATTTATTTATTGTTTACTGGTGAAAGTCCATCTGTTCCATAATGAACCCATTTTCAGTGGAGACCCAGGGAGAAAAGCTGCTAGATTATTACAAAACCTACAGAGTGGACTAATTTGGAAATGCATCTAAACGTATAAACATAAGTTAAAATAAAACGTACAGTGATTACATTTGGATATAAGAAAATATAGTATAAATGAAATTCTAGAGTGGTCTAAAAGAGAGAAATGCTCATTCACAGAGGATGGAAGAGTGAGTAAAGCTGTATGGAAAGGAGCAAATATTGTCAAATGTTATAACTAGAGATAGAGAGCAGATCAGTTGGGGCCATTTAATGTACAACCTGTAGCCCTAGTATTTAGATCTGAAACATCAAGGTGTGAAGATATTTGATTTATTTAACGTTTGTTTACCAGGAAAGTCTGACTGGATACAGGTCCTTTTTCATAGGAGGCTCAGGGAGAAAAGCTCCACTAGTAACTAAATTTGAATGCATGAATTACATTAACCAATAAAAGTATAAAGTAAAGAAAATGTAGTACACGTAAGAAAATACAAATGTGTTACATCTTGACAACAAAACCTAGGCTCTGAACATAGCTAGTACTGTTTGTAAAGTATGACTTATGTCAAGATATAAGATTAAGACAGGTTGGTAGGAATAAAGGATTAAACACTGGGGAAGTAGTTGTATATGGTTGGGGTATACTGTGATGTATCAGAACATTCACCAGGGGTTAGTACAGGAACATAGCCACTTATTTTTTAGATAAGCTTTAAGTGATGGCTTAAAGTGGTTAGTGGATGAGACTGAGAGAATGGAGTTAGGAAGGGAGTTCCACATACGAGACGTATAGCTGGTAAATAAAGATTCTCCTGCAGTGTTGTTGACTTTGGAGACGGTGAATAAGTTCTTATTGTTAGAATGAAGTGGTCTGCTGGAACTGTAAGGAAGGATGAGATTTTGTAGTGCAGGGGTTCTGGATGGTTGTGTTACAATTTTGTGAGTTAGAAAGAGTTGGTTGTAAAGAATAATGTTGGTATGCTCAAGCCAGTCTAGTATCCTTAAAGCTGTACAATAATGTGCTCTATATGGGCAGTCAGATGCAAACTTAGGAAATTTATTATAACATACTTCTAGCTTAGATAAGTCAGTTTTCCTAAGATTAGTTAAAATTGGAGAGGCATATAGCAGAGTGGAGAGCAGATGGGTTTGTGCTAATGTAATTTTGACCATTTTGGTCAGGAACCTTTAGTGCCTCTATAGACTTCCAAGCTTCTTATGGACTTTTTTATTGTTAGGAAGACATGCAAGTCAAACTTTAGGTTATTGTCTGTTTCCACTCCAAGAAACTTTGTATGGGCTGTTGGGGAGATGACAGTATTGTCTTTGGCTGTTATGATAAATGGTGAGCATGAGATAGATGTCTTAGGTTGGAAGAGTAATAATTTGTTTTTGTATGGGTTCAGGATTAGATGGACATTGGCTAACCATGTTTCAAAAGAAGTGAAAGATTCCTGTGTTTGAGAATGAAGAGCTGATAGAGAAGGGTTAGCTCAGATAAGTATTGAATCATCTGCATACTGTATTATATAACCATGTGGAGTAGCTGTGTGTAGATTATTAGTCACAGATAAGTGTTGAATCATCTGCAGACTGTATTATAGAACCATGTGGACTAGCTGTGTGTAGGTTATTAGTCACAGATAAATGTTGAATCATCTGCAGACTGTATTATAGAACCATGTGGAGTAGCTGTGTGTAGATTATTAGTGAAGATGGTGAAAAGGAGAGGGTCCAAGATAGATCCTTGGGGACACCAATAGATAAAGGAAGGTGGGGAGATAGTTCACCCTGCCATACAACAGATTGTTGATGGCCAGATAAACAGTTATGGTTCCAAGCTGTGGCACATGGTGAGAAGGATAGTTTAGTTAGTATATCTATTAGTTTGGAATGGAAGACCATATCAAAAGTTTTTGATAGGTCTGGAAAGATGGCAGATACAAAGTTATTCCTGTGATGGTTTACATTGTTAGTGAAAGATAAGAGAACTGTAGTGGTATTATGTGATGGGTGATGCTGAGTGTTTGAGAGAAGGTTATTTGTTAGAATGTCATGACCTGCAGATGAATATCCCTTTCGAGTAGCTTAGAAAGAGGTGAAAGAATAGCAATTGGCCGATAGTTTTAGTTCTGTGGAAGGTCACCCTTTATGAAGTGGGATTACATGGGAAATTTTCCACAGTTGAAGGACCTTGTTTTTGAGAATGGATTGATTTATAAGGATTGATACTGGGAAGGCTAGAGATTGAGCTGCAGTTTTGAGGTATTCACTGGGTATGTTATCTATGGCAAATTTAGTAGGTTTTAGTTTCTGGAGTAGTTTTTTTATAGTGGCTGTGGGAACTGGGGGGAAGAGAACGAGGCATTGCTGGTTGTAGACATGGCTAGTTTGGTATCAGGAGTATGGGTTTGCTGTTTGGAAAGGGCAATTATAGATTCAGTAAAATGTTTGTTAAAAATGGTAGCTATGCTATCAGAACTGTTGTGGATGTTTGGGGTTGGTGTAGTAGATTGAGTTTATAGCCGGCCAGAGTTTTTGAGGGTTTTTTGATATGTGTTTTGAATGTTTTGATAGAAATTTATTTTATCCTGTTTTGTTTTTTTGTCTTATTTCTATGTTCCTGATACTGCTGTTTAGAAACTACCATGTTAGTCTTGCGCTTAATCATTAAGATATCATGATTTAAATATAGGGAGTACAGGTAAACAATGTAGAGCATAGACAATACATATATATTTAGCCAGGGTTAGAGCAGGAGCAGATCTAAGCTTTAGATAGATATTCTTTTAGTGACAGTTTGAAGGATGAATGATTTCAGTTTGCTCTGACAGTTAACGGAAGAGTATTCAGATTTTAGTTACAGAGGAAGAGTATATGCTTTGGCCGGATGATCTGTTGGGATGATACTCAGTGAGAAGTTGTTTATTTTCTGATCTGACAGATTGTTTGGGTATACAGTTTTGAAATACTGTGCTAAGAACAGGGCAGGCTATATAGATGATTGTATGAGCCATTTTAAGTTGAAGGAAGGTAAGGAATTGTGTGGACTTCAAGCCAATTGAGAGTGTGAAGAGGTATACAGTGATGTGTAGAATATTTTGCATCAGTGGCAAATTTTAGCAATTTTATTATAACAAATTTCTAGCTTTCATTTTAAGGTAGTTTGTACGTATTGGGGAACCATGTAAAAGTGTGGGTAGAAGATAAGTTGTGAAAAGGGTATGTTTAGTGTGTGTCTTTAGGAAATGTCTGTGCCAAAAGAGAATTCCCAGTTTCTGGTGTGTTTTTTCAATATAATTTTGGCTATATAGATCAAATTTAATATGTGTATCTATAGTTAACTCCTACTAGTTTAGTATAGGGAACTACTTTGTTGTGTTATTTTGTAACAGTATAGTGTATTGAGTTTTATTCAGAGAAGGTGTTTTAGGGGGTAAAGTAGAAACTTAGTTTTTAAAGGGTTAAGTAGCAGTTAACTGTTGGGAAGCCAGATCTTGATGGAGGTAAAGGCATCTTGGATATTTTGTTGAAGGTGAGACAGTGTTGAAATAAAAGGTGATAGTTAAGTCATCTGCATAAACTCTGACAGGAGGCGATAAGTTATTTATGAAAACTGATAGTAATTACAAAGGCAACAAGGCAGAAAAAATAATAATCAAATGAACAATTCTGCCTCCACAAAGAGCAAAAAGATGAATTGACAGGCAAACAAGTGCAATGAATCTGTGTTTTTTCAGTTATGAAAACACTGAATAAGAGAAGACCCAGTATAGAACCTTGGGGGACGCCAGTGGTAGTGTGTAGGTATATGGAAAGAGAGTCCTGATATTTGACTACCTGTTGTCTGTTAGATAGGTAGCTTGCAAACCATTTGAGAGAAAGAGAGGAAAGACCAAGAATAGTGGATGTTTGTAAAAGAAGGTGAGCAACAATGTCAAAAGCCTTGGACAAGTCAAGAAAATAGGAAGAAACAAGTTTACCTGAGTCTCTTGCTTTAGCTGTGTCCATAAAGGATAGTAAGGCAGTGGTGGTACTGTCAGCTGGTCTAAACCCGTGTGTGAAGTGAAAATTTGATTAAGAAGAAAATAGAGGAGGAACTGTGTGTGGAGACATTTTTCAAGAAGTTTTAAAAATGGTAACAGTATGGCAAAAGGGAGGTAGTTGGAAATATCAGCGGCGTTACCACCTTTGTGAAGAGATATAATAAAAGATTTTTCAGTACTTGCGTATTATTGCAACCAGCAGCGAAACAGGAAATATGGTCACAAATGTGGATATTTACAAGTTTAAAATGGTTGTGAAGGTTTCAGATGTAATGATTTGTTAAAGTCGTTGCAGTTGTTAGCAATGCATTTTCTTAACCCCCCCCCCGAAAAAGGTATAGTGCGATACTTTGTCAAACAACTGTAGTCAGACATGTTTCAGAAAGTATTGCAGTATACTTTTTTTTGGGGTAATAACATGTCAGAATTTGCTACATACCTTATCGGCACTGAAAGGCACTCCTGTAGAATGCACCACCACCTATACATATTGCTGTCACCTACGGGAGTTGAAAACCCTGGCCTCACACACATTTCCCTAAAAGAACATTATGTTCTCCATATTACATCACTGGTAACATCGGAAAGCATCGCAATCAGCTAGGTATGACTAAACGCTTTGCCAAATACTTGATGCAGGACATATTTTCAAAGTGCGGCTGAGTTATGAGACTTAAATATTCACATACATTTCAACTGTCTCATTATTACAGGTGTGGGTAAGGGTGGTCTTGTGAAAGGCAGCACTACTTAAATTAACAGTTGTCATTTGTGAGGCGCTCGGGAATGATGTTCCAACCAGAAAATCATAGCCCTGGCAAATTTGTCCGTTACAGTTGCTTTCTGGATAACATGCAGCAGACCTCGACAGACCCAATCATGTAGTGGATGATGGCATAAATATTGTGTATTAGGACAGAAACAAATAATGTAATGAATCACATTTTACAAAATTATGTCAACACATTTCATGGCATGTGAAGACCTGCCACAATATATGAAGACTGAGTTGTTCAGAATCTGGTTGCAATAATATGCAAGTACCAATTTTTCTTCTAGAGAGATGGAACATAGGCTTCTAAAATGGATCTGTTGATGAACCTGCTGATTGGGTATGGGACAGCTTCAGCTGCTATGTTTATTCTGTGGGTAGGTTATCAGGAGTGACGGGATAGGCTTTAAGTTTTTGAATTAGTCTTACTGGAAACAGGCTGACGAATGACAGTGAGAGGAATAGGAGGAGGAGTTAGAGGTGATTAGATGGGGAAGGTGGGCAGTGGTGGGAGATCCGTTGAGATGTAGGAAAGTGTGATGAAGCAGTGCTTGACAATAAGGAAAGGGAAGTTGCAGGGGAGTAAGATGGGCTTGACGTGAGGCTCAATATACGTTTGATGAAGTGAGCATTAAATAGGCTGGCAGTTGGTACGGGGGGTTATCTGGAAGTGGACTAGGATTACATTTTGTTCCAGGGTTTAAGTGATGTAATTGAGGATAATACATTTTTGGGATTTTGTTTATGCTTTGATTGTAATTTTAAATGGTAATCTCTCGTCTTTGGTTACAGACTTTTTTGCCTGGTTGCAAAGCTGTCTAAACTTTAATAGGTTGAAGGAAGTTTTACATGTAAGCCATGGTTTCCAGGATACATCTCTGTCATTAAATCTTTTGTTGTTTTTGGACAACCAAGGTGCATGGTTAGTTTTAATGTTTTTTTCTGTGAAGGGGTGCAAGACTGTTTAGGATATCCAAAAAAGTTGTACTAATATAATCGACTGATTCATTTAGATGTAATGTTCTGAGGATAGAATGCTTGCTGGTCAGAGTTTGAGAGTTCCAGAATAGTTTTGTAGTGATTTGCTTATAAGGGTCAGAGATTATTCTATGGGCATAGGCATGGAGATGGTCACTTACTGTACCAGCTTGACAATCTTACTGAGGTCCAAAACCAGAATCCAGTCGAGGACAGAGCCCTTGTTGTTAAATCTAGTTGGAGTTATAATGAGGTGTGTAAAATTAAATTTGTGATACTGGATAGGAATTTAAAGGTAAAGTTCAGCCAATTAATATTAACATCGCCTAAATGATAGTTTCATTTTCAATAGTATTTGTAATCCAGGAAAGAATGTCTTCCAGAATTGGAATATGAATTGGATGTCATTTCCAGGGCCAAGGCAAGATTTGTCAGAGCTTATCCCTTCATGTGTTTGTGATGGATTCTTCTCTGCCTTCCTCCTCCCATAGTTTCTAGAAGATTTTGTACTCTCTGAAGAGTAAAGAACACTGCAACGGTGATAAGGAAGGCCATAATACAGTTGTGTAGGATCTTACCATACTAGCAGATGTCCTACTTATGACTCTTGCAGTAATCTGTCAATCCGTCAATCCCTCCTGCCCCTATTATCTTCTGTTGCCCTTCTTCTGGCTGAGAGGTCCCTATTCTATCTTTATTTCCTTTTGAGTCCCTTCCTAGATCTGCATGGTATTGTTTCTTTGGCTCTCCTAGGGCACTTAGTTCTGAAGATTGTGTCTGTACATCATATGTGTACCTTTTGGCTTCCACTTAGCACATATGTCTGACATATGACAATGGGAAGGTATAAGGGCTTTGCTAAACTGGCCAGATGCTCGGCTATGTTTTGTAGGATATCCAAGAGTAAAGAATACTCCCACAGTGAGAAACGGGGCATCTGTTATGGGTATGATGTTTCACAACTGTACGTTAACAAGAGGAGTAAATAAATAAATGCCCTATTGCATCTGGACAGTTTAGAAGCTGTAGGCCCAGTGCAACTTAGGCAGACATTGTATTCATTAGTATAAGGAAAGAGTCGCATGATACTCTAAGTCAAGCAGGTTGATAAGTAGTTGCACAATACAGACAAGACAGGAAGACAAGTAGGCAATCAGCAGGGTCCTATGATCTGTCAGTCACACTTGGGCAGCAGAAGTGACTTAAACATGTACCATGTGGAGATAATGAAAGTGATGCAGCCAATGAGCCTTAACTGTGACTTAGTCCCGTTAACTGTGACTTAGTCCCGTTAACTGTGACTTAGTCCCGTTAACTGTGACTTAGTCCCGTTAACTGTGACTTAGTCCTATTAACTGTGACTTAGTCCTGTTAACTGTGACTTAGTCCTGTTGGGTGTTGTGAGCTCAGGCTTGAGCCTCACATGTCAAACCCAGGAATGATATAACATGCCAGCCATCGTTCAAGCTACAAAAATTTAAATTTCGTTTTATTACACAAGCAGTAGAAATCATGCACTGTTGTAAAGCATAACTGGACAACAAGATTAATAAGCAGGCAATGGAACAATTAATGCAGGATGCAGTGTAGTCTGCGATGGTATACTACTGTGTACACAACCATTGCCGCTGATGGTATACTACTGTGTACACAACCATAGCTGCCGATGGTATACTAATGTGTACACAACCATAGCCGCCGATGGTATATTAATGTGTACACAACCATAGCCGCCGATGGTATACTAATGTGTGCACAACCATAGCCGCCAGTGGTATACTAATGTGTACACAACTATAGCTGCTGATGGTATACTAATGTGTGCACAACCATAGCCGCTGATGGTATACTAATGTGTACGCAACCATAGCCGCTGATGGTATACTAATGTGTGCACAACCATAGCTGCTGATAATATACTAATGTGTACACAACCATAGCCGCTGAAAGTATACTAATGTGTGCACAACCATAGCTGCCAGTGGTATACTACTGTGTACACAACTATAGCTGCTGATGGTATACTAATGTGTGTACAACCATAGCCACCAGTGGTATACTAATGTGTACACAAGCATAGCTGACAATGGTATACTGTGTGCACAAACATAGCCACAAATTGTACACTACTGTGTACACAACCATAAGCACTGATGGTATACTAATGTGTACACAATCATAAGTGCCGATAGTGTGTAGACAACAATAAATGGGATCCAAAATGAAGAGGTGCAAATGATTTATGTAGGCAGGTGAACGTACTTTGCTATGGGAAACTGGACAGAGCACTGCTGCTGTCTCATCGCTTATGGAGGGTCTGGGATGTGCAGCCAAATACTACTATTCCAAGAGGGCAAAGGGCCAGACGTCCAGCTTTTTCCATGACAGGCATGACCTCCCACTGTCCTCATTTATTGTTGCACCCCGTTGTCATTGCCACTAGTCTTTATCACTATGGCTGCTGCTGCTGGTTCTCTGTTGTAATCAGATCTACTGCTTTCAGAATGCGTATGGACTGCCTTTCAGCTGCACTTGATGCACCCATTTAAGAAGAGTGTAAATAGAAGATGGCTGGATGTGTATAATTATGTTTTTCAGAACTGCATTGAGTTGTAGCTGCTTCCCAGGGACAATTACGCTATTTAAAGATATACTAAGGTATTCAAAGTCAGTTAAGGCAAATGTACCTGTCAAGCAGGTAATGAAGTAGGCAGTGTATATCTAGCTTATTGTTCGTCCATTGGTTGAATGGTTTCTTTGTGGAGGTAACTTCTCCAGTTTTGATTTCATGCATCCTATCCTGGTTCAGCCCTTTCTGCTGTGTGACCTAAAACTTGTTCTTTCTCATCCTGTGAATGTGTATCATGCTGTATGCACAGCCAGTGCTAATGGCAAATGTAAATTTATCGGGCAATCCTGGATGAATTATAAATGGAGCTTTACTACACATTTTAATGTTGTTCATGGTGGCTAACTGCCTCATGCATGTGAGTGGTAGGTATGTCAGGGCCAAGAATATGGCCAAGTTTATACAGTTTCCACTGCTACCAACCAGTGGAACATTTACTCTCTCAAATTGTGGAGACAGAGGAAAGCATGCAGAACTTAGTCTGTGCATCTTCTATGGTATTTATGTACAGTTAAAATAAATTAGGCAAGCCCTGGTCATATTTTATGGGTATCTATGTGCTGTACCCAAGCTTGAAACCAATTTTTATATCTTGTGTGTGACAGGCCAGCATCTAAGACAATGACTGTGGCATGAAAGTAGTGCAGTTTGCAGCTGTTGTTGTATCACATAACACATGATCAACATCATATATGTATTGCACTTGAAGAAATATTGTGTTCACCAGATGGCTGTCACACTATGGACATTTGGTTACATTTTGACACTTTTTGAGGTAGACAACCAGATAGGTGTCACAGTATGGACATGTGGTTACATTCTGACACTTGTTGAGGTAGACGACCAGATGGGTGGCACACTATGGACATGTGGTTACATTCTGACACATTTTGAGGTAGACAACAAGATGGGTGGCACTCTATGGATATGTGGTTACATTCTGACACTTTGAGGTAGACATTGCATATACTAGTGGTAAACAAATTTGCAAAGACTATGCTGTGCTCAAACGACACACTTAAGATGTGTTAGGGGCATTCTGTACATACTACCCATAGTACCTTCCTGCTGAGGATCATGAACGCATTGGTCCATATTTCCATTTGTCTCTCCATTGCATAGACTTGGCACTGCTTTTATTGCCATTCACCTTTTGACTTTTGCCATTGGGAACAGAAACATGCAGTGCAATTGCCTGTTTCTTCACAATTCTGCCTTCCACTGTGTATGGACATAATGTGGTAACATAGGGTAGGTAAGGAAGGGAAAACTGTGTTATTAACAAGGTGTGGCTACTAACAAGGTGTGGCACAGAAGGATAACACATGCATAACATCCAAACTAAGATCAAGGTACAAACAGGAGGTAAAGGATCAAAAAATGAAAATAGGTATAGTAAAAAAAAAAAATCTCAGAGATGAGGGTCTGGAGAAAAAAGCGGATCTTCAGAAAAAACTTAAAACAGGCAATAGATTACAAACTCACATTATGGAGGTAGTCATTTCCATTGACTGGAGGGAATGGAAGCAGTTACCTGTTGTCATACCACACCAAGGCTCGTACAAAGCATTGTGAAAAGCTACAGACTGAGAAGTGCAGTAAATATGCAACAGTGTAAGGTTTATTAAGTATTTAAGGGCCAAACTATGTATGAAATTAAAGGTCAATAAATGGATAACAGGTCAAGATTGCTTGTATCAAAACTAATTTTTGTGGCTCCAGTACGAATGGAGTTTTATAATTAAATCTCTCATGATGTATCAATGGCCATTGTGTTAAACTCTGCCAGAATGATGATCTCTGTTTTGTATAGAATAGAGCATGTTATAGTACTCCAGTTAGAAGCTAACTTTGCTATAACCACACTTGGTAAATCTGTCTGTCTGTCCATCTGTACATCTATTTTTTTAAAATCACCTGTCCTGGCTGGGATTTGGTCCCAGCAAGTTGAACATGGTGCACCGGTGCTACTGCAGGTTCCTCAGGCATTCCATGGAAAAATTGAGAGAGGTGATCTCCCCTGACTGTTATGGATATGATCTGGATAACAGGATCTTCAACTCTTTAAAACTCGATGAGACCCTTTATTCTTTTAATTCTTCTAGGAGCATTCTGAATATTTAAATGTCTGTTGTCTCTGTTGCTGTTTGAATCCTGCCTGGCCCTTCTGACTCTGTATATCCCAAAGAGGGCAGTGATCTTCCAATTTAATCTTGTAGGAAGGGGTCACTCCTAATTTGGTCACTGAAGGTGTCAACTTTGTAAATATGCAGATATTCAGACTACGCTAAACAATTTGTTATACTTGGATTCCTGTGTTGTCCTTGGGTCTACCTACTGCCTATGTCTTCTTTATTCCACAATGTTTAGGAGTGGAATAGAGAAATCTGAGAAGCTGGCTTAAAGAAAGATCATGTTTTTTTTCTTTGCCTTCCAGTTTTTACCATCATTTCTAAAAGTGTGGTCTGTACCTATAGTATGTCAGAAATGCATATGTGCCTGCATTCAATGACTATACAATATTGTCCTTCTCACTCACTTGTATGCCTACAACATCGTCAGGTCTCCAGACACTCACAGAGAAATACTGGAGCAACAGGAAATCCTTCATCCTTGAAGAACAAGCAAGCTTGCCAAAGCTGGTTCCCTACCCATAATGCTAATTGATCATAGAACACTGGTAGCCAAGATTCGACTCCTTGCTCTTATGCTATTTGTGTTATATTTGTTGATTGGAAAAGACTAAACGGGTTATTCACCACCTTTCAGTGGGGATCTGAGTAAAAAAGCTCTGCAAATTACAGGCAGATTACAAGACGAAAGCAAGTAGTCAAAGTAGCAGTAACAGTTTATTTTTATTTATTTAACATTTGTTGATTAAGATAGTGAAAAAGACAAACTTCTACTGACAGAATTAATAGATGACTGAGTTATCAAAATAGGGGTTACATACTGTAGTTTTGAACAGGACACGCATCAGTCATGTTATAGTTTGTACATGTCAAATGATATATAGCTTTTACTTCTGTCAAATATTATAAACATTTACTTCATAGTTATTGCCATCAGTAGACATATCAGCCTTTTCACTTCTGAGATGACGATATTTGTAAGTTTTCTTTTTTTTTCTGTCTCGTACTAGTGTACACATTGATATGTGTTTAGTCTTAGAACTGGTCATACTGTGAATTGCCAGAGGGTTTTAGTAGTCTGGGTTTTGGAAAGTGAGAAGCTGGTTCATTTGATAGGTTGTTAATTATGTTGTGACCCCAGTTTTTTAAATTCTACTGCAAACCCCAAAACTCTAATGCTGGCCTGAGTAGGAGAAAAAAATATCATCTACAGCTGTAAGGGGGTTAAAAAGCAAATATATTTTAGAGGGCAAAAATACAAGCAAAGCGTAGGTATTGAGAAGGAAAGTGTGCCGAGGGACAGTATTGGCTGATATGTTTCTGTATTATAAAATGATGAACTTGTCTCAAAGACCACATTTGCTGTTTAAATGTATTTATATTCATATGAGCCAAAAAGCTATTGGCCACATTGCTCCAGTAATACCTATGTGCCATTAGATGTTCTTACAGCATCCCTGTATTTATATTAAATTAGAAAAAGAGAGAGAAATTGTAATCTTTAGTAAAATAATTATTGTCGGTGTAGTTTTTGTGACCTTCATGCATTTTTTCAATTGTTGCATTACATTAAGAAATCTAAATTTTCGTATTATGATTTTTTTTGTTTTGTTTTAAAATGTATATCTTGGGGAGAATAATATTTCCATATACAAGTCTTTACCACAGCTGTTGCATTTAAATGTATGCTACATGCATCCTCTGTTGTAGAAACATTGTGACACATTTTATTTGGAGGCATAGTCTACAATGAAGATTCTGTAATTACTCACGCTGAAACACACTGAATGAGCTAAAACCTGAAAATAATTCATTAACCTCTTGCTTTATAGGATTGCAATCAGTGTGCTTGTTCCTGCTTCATTGTCCTTTAAGCAGTATATTCAGCATTTTGCAATAACACAGCCGTCTTGAATTTTCAAAAAGAAGCTTAAAAGCAGTTTGTTTCTCTGAATTCTAATTCTAGTTTACTGTGTGCGAAACTTTGGTATGCATGCTCTTCACTAGGGTATGTCATTAATTTTTGAAGTGAAGATTAAATGGAGAACATTTCACTTCCCTTAGAGAATTTGTGATGCATGCTTCCAAAATCCTTTAATTAGGGCTCATCTATTTTTCACACCTCTCATTAGATTTTTGCAAAGCATGTTCAATGACAAATTTAAAGCCCTGTTGCAGTGACCACACTCGCTTATGCATTTTAACTTCTCCTTTGTAACAATTTTTCCCCATTATCAATTTTCTAGTCTGAAAAAATGATAATGTAACAGTTTTTTTCTTTCCTACACTGTAAACAAAAGTGAACAGAAAAGCAGGGAATTAAATAACGAGTTTTATAATAGACGAGTCTAATATTGTTCAACATGAATTAATGTAAGCTGGTATGAGTAATGATTTGGAGATATAAAGACTGATCATTTCTGAAGTGAAATGGATAGTCACAGTAAGAGCAGATAGTTAATAGATCATAGTATTAATAGTTATTTTTATTTTTCACTGTAAAGCTTAAAATGAGGTAAGGAGATATTTAAAGAAACACTGGTTTCTGTATTGAAATTAGTACTTTTTTATTATGTCATCCTCATCTCTTTATCAGAAAGCCCATGTCATTTAAATGTCATTTTAATGACAGCTATGCAGCACTTAGTAAGACATGTCCACCCCCTGTCAGAGCCGAACAACTGTTTACCTAAAATAGCATTAACATTTTGCTGTCCTCATGCATTTTTTTTCATAAAAGCTGATGCTAGTAAAATGGATTCTGTGTTCGGGAGTCATGTGTGTTGGTAATGCACAGTAGAGGCCATGGCTCTGATTTAATTAGGAAAGCCTGCTGCTGAGTCCACAGCGCATTCACAAGGTAGTGCATTCTTAGCAGGGATCTGGCAATGTAGCCGCACTGTGCAACAGCCATAGAAATCATAGCAGATTGATATAACTAACAAGTCAGCATAAACACTGCATTCATAAGACATTTCACTGATCTTTTGAGATATAATGGCAACAAAGCTATATATATATATATATATATATATATATATATATATATATGTGTGTGTATGTGTGTGTGTTGTATCTAAGTATATATAAGTATATGTAAGCATACATACATATATGTATGCAACTACATGTGTGTGTATATATACAATATATATATATATATATATATATATATATATATATATATATATACTGCGGTGGTGGTGCTGCGGTAGCATTGTTGCCTCACAGTAAGACGTTGTCCTGTTCGATTCTCAGCTAAAGCGTCTTCTGCGTGGAGACATGCGTGAATGGGCGTACCTTCGTTGCAGGTTGTGCATCAGAGCTGGCAACTCAGCACGTAAAAATCTACTGCCAGTCATTAGCGGACCGGAGTTCTGCTGTGGCGACCCCTAACCAGAAAAAGCCAAAAGACACAACAACACACACACACACACACACACATATATACATAGATACATAAACACACATGCACACTGTGAAAACATTGACTCAGTGCTGATAAATGTCTGCATTCCAGAATGAACATTGAATGAATTTCAAATATATGGGAAATAAAAAGATCACAAAAGGAAAGTAGTTTCTTTTTACGATCTTTTAAAAAAATCCCCACAAATGCACTAAGTTTGTCTGAATAGTGACAGTGTTACAAAAATATTTTTTTTTGTAATGTAACCAAATGAAGATCAATGTGTGCATGTCTCTTTAAGAAGCTATCCAGGGGCTTGCACAAGTGTATAAATACTGAGCATGTGCGAGTCTGACTGCCATTTTGTAGTAAGCTGTTGTGATGTAAGCATGCATATGTGTAAGCTCTGTCTGTCAAGTCAGTTCGTTTATATTTACTGATGCCGATATCCATCGTGATGTGTTTCTATGTAATAAAGCATTGTAAACTACCCCACCTGCTTGTCTTGAATGTACAAGGGGATGAGTGATACCAAGCATTTACTAAGGTAATCAGGGAGGCTTTTGAGCCCCCCCAACTATATACATCAACTCTGAGATCACACTACAGTGGAAAAAAGGGCAATGTTGTGTAGTTGACCAACTACTTCTTTGCCCTTGGTAAATTCAGCTAATTGCGGAAATGATTTTCACTGAACTCAGGTCAGCGAATAGGTGTGCACTGAAATTGCATTTTGGCAAACTAATATAGACCCAAATATTTGTATATACATATATATATATATATATATATATATATATATACAAATAAATATCATTGTATAGCAAGTTGGTTGAGGACAATGTTGACTTAATTATGTCTGTTAATAATGTATTGAATGAAATGCAGACAGCTAGACAGGCAGCCATGCAGGCAGACAGATGGGCATACAGGCAATCAGAGATGAAAAGGGTTTGTAGCGGAGTTGGCTCATCTGGCTAGCAAATTTAAAAAATAAAACGAATGACATAAATAAATTCATGCACATGTTTAATTAGTTTGATGACAAGAAAATGTTGTTCTATAAATGGAAACTTTATACATTTTTTGAAAGCAAGGCAAACCTACTTGAGTTATGGCAACCATTCAACATTTATGAAAGCATTCAAGCATTCTACAATGGGACATTCAAAAGTTATTTCTCAGCTCTCCTGCTTTACATTTGTCTAGCTGATCCTTGCTTGTTATGCAGTGTATTTAAAGGCAGTGCTTATCTTCTTCTTTCGGCTTTTCCCGGTTAGGGGTCGCCACAGCGAAAGTTAGTGCATATAATTATGGCTTTATCTGTTTTTAAAAAGGAAAACCTTCAACATGTAAACAAAAATGCCTTGACTTATAGCAAAAGAATGTATCACACTGCAAGCTTGTATATTTGTTTTTAACATGAGTGCAGCAGTGAAATTGCTACCGAGTGTGATGCATTTTGCAAATAAAATTCTGTCAGGATTCAGCAGCACTTATGGAAGGGAGCGAGCCACTGGGGGATTTTGTAAAGGGTTAAGTCCTATTAATCCAAGGGAAGTGAACTTGGAGATGACTATATTAAGTACGGCAGATAATGTGGAGGTTTATGGTTTTGAGCTGTTAACAAGCAGCTTCTAGCAGTCCATTGTTTGATTCCCTTGGCTTCCATTTGCTAAATATTTTAATCTGATTGAATTACTTGACCAGACGGTGCAGTAGGGCTCCGCAGTGATCTCCTGGGCTACATGCCTAGTAACTACCTACCTATGTGTGTACTTAGGGCCATGATAATAATGGGCAGAATTTATTTTAGTTTCAGGGAAAAGAGACATGCCTAAACAAGGCTGACTGCATTTCTAAGGAGATGCACTGTATTTCAGTCCTGCTGTACTGATGAGATAAGGTAATGTACTTCCACTGAGCTGAGTCAGTGTCACGGAGGGATAAAGCATCAGCAGTGACTCATTACACTTAGTATTAACTAATTACTTTAACACTGGAGGAGTTGATGAAGAAGGCTGAGAGTGAAGGACCAATGCTGGGGTTCTTATCCTGTGAGAGGGAGATGTTCTTTCCTGACGGAAAGTCATCTGATGGTACTAGGATAATGGCTTCCCTATCATGTGGCTCACAGGTAAGTGGGGGGAAGTGAAAGGGTCTGATCATAGAGGGGAAGGCATGATGAACAGCAGGCACAGGGTATAAAAAATGACCCTCTCAGTTTCAGTTTGTAACCAGAAAAGGGCATGTTAAACCAGACTGCAGACCTGTAAACCAGCTTTCATGTTAGTCTCGGTAGCAGAACTGCATAATCCGTTTTGCTGACTCAAGTCTCTTTGAAGATTCTATTGCATTTAATAAATGGTAGAAGTCACAGAGGCCACAGGCAGTAAGCCTTTTTATCCTAGGGTCCAATGAATGTTGTGGGGGAAGGTATCGAGTCCCTTCCATGAGGTATGGAAAATGTGGGCAGCTTTGGTCCCAGGGGAAAAGGTTATTTCACTGAATCCACTTTAGTTTTAGAAAAGTTATTTTCATTTTCTTGAATTTGTGTTGTTCAGTTTAGCAGAGGGGATATGGCAACGTAATATTCAAAGTCATGACTTTCACTGATCAAATATGTAAGTGAAAAATATCTACAGCAATTTTCCTAGAGCTAATTCTTCTGATTATAATTGTAACTGTAGCAGTTATTCCTCTATGAAGAATTGTGGGAATTTGAAAGGACATAGGCTTGTCCTTTTAATATTTGGCTGGCATCAGCCAGGGTGCAAAGTGTTCTGTACAGCAGGTCTTCCAGCCCCTTATAAGGGCTAGGACCACTGTGAAACTAGAGGTGATGTTGCATGAGTTATTAGGTCACTGTCCTGTACTGGGATGTTACCAAGGGGGAGAAGGGCATACTGGCACTCTCACTGGTATCCAGTCTTTTTAAATGGTCCATACACATAACTCATAGCAAGTTGCTACCCATTTCATATCGAAAAAAGACATTTGTTTTGTCTTTTTGCACAATTAGCATGCTCACAATAAGAGAGTAATAGAATTCAATTGTCTGGCAGATTTAATTCAAAAATTTAAGGTGTATTGCTTATGTACAGATATAAATTTAACAGTCTATAAAATACTGCTGATATTAAAATTTTTCAGGCCACAAATATTCATGCTTTAATGATTTGTGAAGGCAGATCTAGCGCTGAATCTTGTCATTCAGTTTTCCATTGTAAATACTGCAACAACTGCTTTTTTAAAACTTTCTGGGTAGGTACAACTTAGATTGCATTTTATAACATCTTGTTTTAATACACATTTATATTTATGGATTTTTCTTATTTGCTCTCTTTCGACTTTTCCCGGTTAGGGGTTGCCACAGCGGAACTCCGGTCTGCTAATGATTGGCAGTGGATTTTTTACGGTGCCGAGTTGCCAGCCTGAAGCCCAGCCTTAAAAGAAGGCACACCCATTCACGCATGCACCTACCTGCATGTCTTTAAATGTCACTTGACCATGGGGAGGACATGCATACTCCACACAGAAGGCACTCCAGCCGAGAATCGAATGGGAGAACCTCTTGCTGTGAGGCAACAACGCTAACCACTTCCCCACCACGGCTCGATTTTTCTTATTTGCTAATGTAGAAAAAAACTTACGATATGTCTGATCTTATACAAAGATTATTTTGGAAGAGTTAAATAATCATGCCTTAAGTGATCTTATAAGTTATAATTTGTTTAGTGTGTCCCATGCATCGTCTCTTTAAAATCATTTACTGATGGCAGTGTTAATAAGACATTCTTTCAATGTGAAAAACTAAGAGATTAAAATGATAATATACATGCCAGAGCAGTTTCTGTCCTCATCTTTCACTGGACCTCAGATGCTTCTTGGAAGGCTGTGTGGCTTTGTAACAGATTAAAATATAGAACTAAAATCTATACAGCAGATGGAGAGGTGATAAAAGCAAAATGGTTCTGGGAAAGGTTAACCATAAGGGCAGAGAAGATTCAAACCTAGTACCTTTGTAAAGAAAAAATAGTATTATTCAGCTGCATCCCTAGTGAAATACTCCTGATAGCTCCAAAGCTCAAGCTATAGCAAAACATATTTTCATCCAATAAAAGGTATTGCATCATGTCTTTTTTTAACTCCTCCCAGATGAAGGGATCCTGTTAGTCTGAAAGCTTGAGTAATTCAAAACCTGTTTGTATGATTTATATTTTGGAAGTTATGAACAGAAAATGTAATAAAATGAAGTAAAGGACTGGAAGATTTTCTTAAGGGTGCATGAACTGCTATAGCCTCATTTTTTGGAGGTGTTGAGTTTCATCTGATGAAAGATAAACCAAGATCATATGGTCTCTGTCATTAGCAAAGGAATACATACTTGATATCCATGATATATCTGTGGAAAAAAGAGGAAGAGATGTGGATATGGTTTTATCAGGCTTGTACAGATCTGTTTTACTGATTGGATTGGTATCCTGGTCTTTGTTAATTAACTCTGTGTGTCATGGGCCTAAGCATTTTTCCTGGCCATTTCTGACTCGCTGGTAGACCTGAAATACCAATGACAATCTCTGGTGTATGACTTGTCTGGCTTCTTACAGCAGCTCACATTTTTTCCTAACCTTACTGAGACATGGTTTAATGTCACAGAGACTACCCCAGCAAGAGCAAGGCTTATGTGCCTTTCATACAGTCTGACCAGCAATTACACAGGCAGGGACTAAAGATGGAGGTGTCTCAATCTACGTCAGTAAAATGCAAACCTCTAGGTTGATGTGCTAGATTTCCTCCACATTCAGATTACTATGGACAAAGTCCCATACCATATCCTAGCAGGCTACCAGCTCCTTCTATTTCCCATGAAACCCATAGGCCATACTTAGACCTTTTGGAGTCGCTCACCATTCAGTCAAATACCATAATCATGAGTGACTTTAACCCTCTATAAACTGTGAATCTTGCACAGCCCCAAATTTGCAGGTGCAGGGATTCCTAGACTTTGTAGCATAAACACCCTAGACCAGTCCATATGCCTACCAGAGGTACAAACATACAGGACCTGGTACTCAGAAACATAGGCGAATGCTACATCCCCCTCCTCCCAAGCATTGTGTCACGTCTTGTCTTCTCTGGTAAGGTCAGATCACAAAGCAGTCTCCTTTAAAATAAAAATGATAACCTCTCAAAATGTCAAGACCCTCCAAACCTACATAACACAGCAGCCTATGCAGAATTATTCACATAAGCTTTGTCTGGCCATGTCAACAATTGCATAGAGACACCTGTGAGTATCAGAAGTAAGCCAAAAATTAAATTAAAATAAACCTGATCTGGGGGATTCCAAAATTAAACAGGTTGTACAATAAAAGAAAAAAAGTCTTACCTGAAATTAGGAAGTTAGCACCAAAAGTGCTAAAAAATTTCTCTCATCATACTAAATAGACAACTAAGAGTAGTTAAGTCCAACAAGGCAAATTTTGAGGTAAAGATAGCATCCCAGGCCAAGTACAACCATAAGGCCCTCTTCAGCTATGCCAGAAACCTCAAGACAGCATACAAAATTGTGCTGAACTGTTGGTAAATAGAGCCATGTTCACAGAACCAGGAGATAAAGCAAATATTCTGGCTGACAAATTAATCTCAGACTTTATCCCCTTTCACCACAGCCAGGTCTTAAAAGGTGCTCTTTAAGGCCAAAAATACAGCATCAGTGGATCCTGATAATATCCCAGGATGCCTTCTAAATAGCCATTAATTTAATCTAACAGGACATCTGAAGTCACTTTTCCACCATAGCATTTAAATAGCCTTCATGCCATGCAAATGGAGGACCGCAGCAGTCATTCATCTACACAAGGTTTGGGCCATCAATAGATCGCGAACTACAGACCCGTTCATCTGATGCAACTCATATGTAAAGCCATGGAAAGAATTATCATGTAACTCATTTTGTAATGTCATAGGAAACCTTCAGACACTGCACCCAACCCAGCTTTTTTAGTTTCATTAAAGGAGTGTCATGTCTACTTAACTTGGTGGACGACTTTGAGAACATCACCAAGGCAGTGAATGAGGGCAAAACTGTGCATACTGCCTACCTTGACCTGGCTAATTCATTTGATATAATACCCCACTTAGGCACTGTAAATCTCATGGAATTAGGCATAAACCCCTTTGTAACCAGCTCAATAGCTAGCTGGCTGACATGTCCCAGGAGGTTAGGATTGGGGAATCCTTCTCCACAAAGTGGCCCATCATCATCAGCACATTTCTCAACTTCTTAGCACAAGAAAGCCGGACAGCTTAAAAATAATGGGGGGTGGGGTGGGGGAGACGAAGGCCCTAAAATATGGACAGAGTTTAAATAATGCTCTCATAAGCTTAAAACGTTGCTAGAATAACAGCAGTTGCATTAACATGCATTTCCTAAAGGATATGAAGCCTGAAACTCAAATGTCTGTCATTTATTAACTTCAATCCTCAGTGATTTGTGGGAAAACCTCAACTTTTGTGAGGAATGGACCAAAAATACGAGTGAAAAATCTGTGAAAATCTGGACAGTTGTGAGGTGTGGTCATCGGTGGAGTTTTCTGGGGCTATGTGATGGGTCCAGTCCTCACTGGTATCTATTTTTCAAAAGTCAAGGTCAATGTCAGGGGTCTCTGGCTAACAATGTCCCCAGATGATTGAAAACTGGGAGCAATCATAGAAACCCCCACCCTCAAATACAAACATTTTATGAGGATCTCTAACATTGACAAAAGACTGGTGCTAAAGCCACAACTTAAAATTCAAAGCCAAGAAATGCAGAATATCTTTGGGAAGGCAGCCACCATGGGAAATTACTGCATCAATAAAACACCCCTAAAAGTTGGTTACAGTAGTCAGGGATTTAGGGACTTGTGTAGATAGTAAACTGACTTTCAACCAACGTGTGTCTAAGGTAATAAGACAATCACTCTGTCACTCAGCTTATAAGTAAGGACATGGAATCTAGGTCCAGAGAAGTTATTGTGCCACTATACTCGACTTTCATCAGACCCATTATAGAGTATAATGTTCCCATCAGTATGTACCTGACAAGACACATGCAACAACTGGAACATCCACTGAGGTTCCTCAAAAAAAGAGTACAGGGTGTTAATATAACACAATATGCAGACCAACCGAAAGCCCTATCCCTGTAAAGACTGCTGACAGGAAATTTATTCCTGGTGTATAAGGCATCCTTGAATCCTGCCTGCTGATGGGCCTTTTGTGCATCTGCAAAGTGAACAGCATCAGAACTGCTAGATCTAAGGATGAAACTTTGCTTGTGGTTTAAATAGGACATGTTGGAAGGACAGGTATGAATCTCAGAGGATTCCCATTTTGTGGAATAGGTTTCTTATCCATTTGTGAAGCAGACCCCTTTCATAACCCTGACCAGTGGATAAGAAATCAGAAATTTACCCCTGGTCTGCTGCTGATGCCACTGATGGACAGAGGCAGCAGATAAATCATTCCTCTGTGCTACAGTTATATGGCGGTAAAACTGAGATTGATATTCATAATTCAGGGCTTCACATGGAGGTAGGACTGAGGCTGATATTCATAGTTCAGGGCTTCACATGGAGGCAAGACTGAGATCGATATTCATAGTTCAGGGCTTCACATGGAGGCAAGACTGAGATCGATATTCATACTTCAGGGCTTCACATGGAGGCAAGACTGAGATCGATATTCATAGTTCAGGGCTTCACATGGAGGCAAGACTGAGATTGATATTCATAGTTCAGGGCTTCACATGGAGGCAAGACTGAGATCGATAGTCATAGTTCAGGGCTTCACATAGAGGCAAGACTGAGATCGATATCCATACTTCAGGGCTTCACATGGAGGCAAGACTGAGATCGATATTCATAGTTCAGGGCTTCACATGGAGGCAAGACTGAGATCGATATTCATACTTCAGGGCTTCACATGGAGGCAAGGCTGAGATCGATATTCATAGTTCAGGGCTTCGCATGTTTGTAGCAGTAAAATCAGTGAACACCAGCACTACATGGTTATACAAATTACTGTCATTCAGGATGACTATGAAAATGTGGAGGTCTTTTGTTAAATACACCTCCCTATCACAAAAGCCTAACATGCTTAAGGCATAAGTGATAGGAGCACAGCTAATGCACAAATAAAGGACATTGCACATTTGCATATCAATAGGATTTATAGAGGAAAATCCAAAATGAGTTTGTTTGCAAACTAAACATATAAATGGCCCCAAACTTACACCAGTAAGCAACAGCAGTAGCAGTTTAATATGAGGTACAATTTACTGAGTTTACTTAAAAAATAATTTTGTATTGTATTTTAGTGCTTGTACATACATGGACAAACTACCGAAGGGGCTGTTGGGGGAATGTTCCATTTTGCAGACAGTGAAGTGCTTGTGCATATATGAATGAACTACCAAAGAGGTCATTGGGGGAAATGTTTCGTTTTGGTGTCAGTGAAGTTATGCATACTTGGACGTACTATTTCAGGGATCACTTGGGTAAACGTTTCGTTTTGGTGCATGTGCATACTTGGACTTGCTGCCGAAGGGATCGTGTGGGGGAATGTTTGATTTTGATTCTTGTTCACGCTTGGTGAAACTACTGACAGGATCGTTTGGGGAAACGTTTAATTTGTCAGTGAAGTGTTTCTGCATATATGGTCAGACTGCTGAAGTGATTGTTTAGCAAAATGTATTCATTTTCATTCTTTTACATACATACATTATAGAAAAACCACTGAAGGGGGGGGATGTCTTAGGGGCAAGTTCATGGACTACATCTCCTATGTCAAAGGCATCTTTCAATAATGGATGCGTGTACCATGTGTATATTGGACTATGAATCACAAGAACACCTCATTAGCATACACTGCTTTACAAAATTTCTTATTTGCATCTTTCTATACTTAAGGCATTTTGCATTAGCATAAATGGGCTCTGTGAATTGCAACTTTGCTATGATTTTTTGTAAACATCAAAGATACCCCTATCGCAGTTGTGAAAATTACTATGAATAGTGCTTTAATATATAAGGGGCAAAGCATTCTGTTGTTGCGTATGTGTGCGTGTGTTTATATATGTATGTACATCCATGTGAATCTGTCCCCAAACAGGCACAAAGAATAGCAAAAAAGTAATTTTCAAGCTACTCTATAACTTTGTGTTGAAATTTTGATATTGGAAATTCATTACCATTGTTTGGAGTAATAATTGATATATTTGTTGTGTTTTCTTTATTTTTCTTCCTTTTTGAATTTTCTCTGTTAAACATGTTGGGTTTATTTTACTATCCTTTAGAAAAAGAGACCTTTGCAAGATTTTTATTAAATGAAAATCATGCACTTAGGTGCACTTTTCTACTGTTTTGCTCTATTTTTTTCATTAGGTATACATTTATCCTCAGCATCTTTTTATTTCAATTTTTATTCCTCAAATGAAAATTTGAGCTGTGTATATTTGCATGTTTTGCTATATCTGTTTTAAATATATGTTTCATAAATCGTCTTTAATTCGGTTTGCTCTTCTCTTTTACAGGATGCATGTGATATAATGGCAGAATATTATGAGATTAAGGAAATTAAGGGACAATACATTGGATTTATGAGGGCATCTTCTGTATTAAAGTCCCTTCCACATGCCATCACCAGCATAAGAAATCTAGAAGGTATACCATGGTTAGGAGATCATGTGAAATCATTTATTGAGGTAATGATATAAAACATGTTTTTGTGTTTCTTTCATTTTGTGGTAAATTAACAAAAATGTCAGAGGACAAAGAAATCACAGTGAGAAATTTCTTAATTTTTATTGGTTCAAAAATTCAATAGGAAAAAATGTAAGAGTATGCCCTATGTTCTTCATTATGTCTAAAATCACTGAAGAGATATTTCCATGTATAACAAATATTCAAAAATGTCAGTGTGTATGGAAAAATGCTATAGCTTTTTTAGCTATCACTTGAGGTTCTGGTCATTTACAATTACACACACACCCATCCACCCCGACCAAAAAACAAAAAAAAAAACAAAAAGAAAGCATTTGCAGGGGATGCCTTTAAGAAATCAAAACTATGCTAAGTATCTCGACATATCGTTGTATACTTCATTTTCTGTAATATAGTTTCAAATAACAGTTTACTGTTTTCTCCCCTAGTTATCAAACCTCACAGCATCACACACACAATCACATTTCACATGCTGATGTCTCCTTATATTGGATATCACCTGCTGCTGGTTTTATATTGAGCTTTTGCAGTCAAACAGCTCAAAGAAGATGGAAAAAAGTTTTTTATTTTTTTTTTTAAATTAAGTCTTCTGCAGGGTTGCATTGCCTGTTTAAATTAACATAACTTTTACTTTGTGAAACTAAGATGGCAGTACATTGCTTTGTTGCATTTCATTTTGATTGCTCTGATAGAGGAAATCATGTTAGCAGTACTTACATTAGTGTGTGAGACAGGAATTTATGAAGGGGAAGTGTTGGAGTGCTACTTAAATGATACAAAGTTGCAGTACTTGCATTAACTTCATGTTGTATTAAAAGAACCATCTGATAAATATACTACCGAAGGAACCTGAATGTCTGAGATTTGATAACTAATCAATATTTTAGTTTATCTGATCAACGGTTACCATGTTGTTATTTCAGTGATCATGCGTTTTCTAGAAGGCTTTAACAAACTTTGTTAAAGACAAAGCCAGACCCTAATTAGGTAATTATTGTAATTTGTGATATGAATTGTACTTATCAGTCTTTCTCCATGAAGGTCTTGCAACTGGCCTTGATAATCTGTAGTCTCAAAACTCTAACATAAGAAATCTGGAGGTCCACTCAGTGAAAGATAAATGGCACAACAGAAACTGAGGTTCTTAGAGGAGAGCTGATCAAAAAGTAGCAAGCACTGGACATCAGTATGAATCTATAATGTGTGACACTATCTTACATGTCAAATTGTTGAAAGTTTGAAAATAATGCTGTTACCTGCATTGGTGGCAAGCCATCAATTAAAAAGTTTGGAATCTTTCCCAGAGATGGTTATTTTGTCTGTTATTATTCGAACGTAATTGGAATGATTCTTCAGCTAGAATAGATTGATCAGCTTCACTACATCAGCACTAGCAGACAGGTGGAGATGGTTTTAGTCCTGGGTTGTTAGAAATCTGATTACTGATGTGCATTGAGAGAACCATAATTTAACTTTTGTGCCCATACCTGCTCCACAGGAGATGGTCACAGTACCCAGCCAGAATCATAAACAATAGGCTCATCGAAGAAATATAGGCCAAAGAATACATTTTTCCCCAGATGGTTTGGGTTAAAGAGCAGTCCCACAGCATGTACAAACAGGCTGGAATCGCTCCAGCACATCCAGTACTTATCTGAGCCCCCCCATCCCACCGCTGCTAAATTATTTGAGTGTCCCTCTGTCACATCAGTACTGACTGTAGGAAATACGCAGTAGTCATTTGTTTCCCGTTTCCCTCATACTGGTTATAATGTTTGGTATTGTCTTTTCCAAAAAAAAAAAAATTCAAACTTATTTCTGGTGAACAGCTTATGTTAATTGATTAAATAACTTGATGTGAATCAACAATTTTAGATATTTCCCACTGGATCTCTCCAATGTATTTCTAAAAACAACCTATTAAGAAATGTTGACTTTCCCTTTCACAAATTCTGCTAACCATATGAGAGTCAGTGATTGCAGTCTATTTTGTAACTTATTTTGTCAGAATATTTTTTACTTGCAGCTTTATTATCAAAATGGGCCAGGAATGTTATGATTTCTTACTATATATCTGATTTCAGAAGTAAATGGAAATTAATTTCCTTCATTCCTTCTGGAAGGAAGTTTTTGTACATGACATTTTTATAGACCTGAAACAGAAAAGCCAGAACTGAGGAAAACAGTTTTAAAGACTCCTTGAAGAAAAGCACTTGAGACTTGGACTTACCTGCTGTGTATTCCATAGACCACATCCTGCAGTCCCTTCATGGTGATTGATAGAGGGAGGTCTTTCTCTGACAGGTAATCATCTAAGAGGCAAGAATAGGATGGTATTCAATTCCTCAGTAGGATTTTTCTTCAACAACAAATTTACTTCTCACATTATGTGGAGAAAAGGGCTTTTAATGCACTCTGTATGTCATCACGGCAGAGGAAGTGAGAATCATCCAGTTATATAGCTGTGAAAATTCTTGGTTCCTTTTACTTGCTCAAATAATACATAAATCGTCTTCATTTTGTAGGAGTAAACAGAAGTCAACCTTGAGAATATTTAGGTTGGTATAGTTGAAGCTCTAATTGCCTAATTTCCAGGATCAGCTTTGCAGCTGACTGCTCCTTACCTTGGGTACCTAATTATTGTTTTAATTATTAAAGCGTGTGCAGTTGTTAAGGACTGCCTTCATAGGTTCATAGGTTCATACTAGGCTATCTGCCCTAGGGCATTTATAAGCCTAGCCAGAATGTGTTTGGCTTTCGCCACCCATTTTAAATTTATTTTGCTATGCCCTTTTTCGAGGTTAGTATACTGTGCCTCTGTCTAACAGTGACACAGAAGTGATACCCGGGGTAAACCTACGATCTCCCATCCACTCATCAAGATTCCTCTTGAAGAGAGTCAATGAGGGACTCTGCCTAACCTGGACTGGGATTTTATTCCAGAGTGAAGGGAGCCTCTGGGTTATGAATCTGTCCCTCCAGCATGTCCTATTTATTTCAGTGCTGAGGTTCAAGTCTCTCGGCGTGGCTCGATGGGATTTGGATTTTCTGAGGTGCAGCATGTCCATTAATTCCGGGTTGGACATGGCTTTATACGTCAGGCACAGATCGCCTCTGAACAGGCGGTATGCCACTGAGTAGAGCTGGAGTTTCTTTAACCGGACAGCATATGGCATCTGTTTGAGCCCTTTGATCCTCTTGGTGAGGTACTTTTGGGGTCCTTCCAGTTGCTGCAGGTGTCTGGTAAGGTACATCCCAAAGGGGCATTGTACTCAATTATGGGCCTGATGAGGGATGAGTAAAGAGGCACGATGACCTCCCCTGATCTAGATGTGAATCCCTTCATGATTAGGTGGGCTATATAAAATGTTTTTCTAACCAGTTTGGCCACGTGGTTGTCAAATGAGAGATTGCTATCAACTTGGGTCCCCAGGTCCCTAATTACTTCTTCTGTACTTAATGGATTTCCACCTATGTGGTAATTTGTGGGCACTTTGTTTTTGCCAAAGGGATGACTATACACTTTTGGCATTTAGCTTGAGGCCATGGCTCTGGCACCAGTTGTCTGTTTCTATGAGGCCATTTTGGAGGATGCTTGTGTCGGCTGGAGAGTCGATTATGGCGCCCAGTTTGCAGTCATCTGCGAACTTGGTCAGCCACAGTCCTTCTGTGTTGGCCTGTACCTCCGAGAAATATATACCGAACAAGAGAGGTCCCAGGACTGAGCCTTGTGGGACACCACTTGTAACTGGTTTGTAGTCTGACATGGCTCCAGCAATTCTAACCATGTGGGTTCTGTCCTTGAGCCAGTTTGCAATCCATCTAGTGACATAGGGGTTTATATTTAAGCTGGTGAGCTTATCTATAATGCCCGAGTGGGGTATTGTATCGAAGGCTTTTGCGAGGTCCAGGTAGGCTGTGTGGACCACCTTCCCCTCGTCAATGGCCTTGGTGACTGTTTCAAAGAAATCAACCAGGTTTAAGAGGCAGGATCTGCCTTTAACAAAGCCGAACTGGGTAGGATCCAGTGTTTGTAGGTCCCCAATATCTTTATTTATGAGGTCCATGATGATCCTTTCCATAGCTTTGCAGACCAAGCTAGTCAGGCTTATGGGGCGATAGTTTCCAGGATCCGTTGAGGCACCACCTTTATGGAGAGGGACCACTGTTGCTGTACGCCACTCTTTGGGCACATATCCTGTAGTAAGGCTGAGATTGAACAGTAGTTTTATGTTTGGGTTTAGCTCTTCTTGGAGTTCATGTAGGAATACAGACTGTGTATAGTCTCAAAACACAAACTGCATCTCTATTTATAACTACTAATAAACCTCTTTTTATTGCAATAGCAAGGTATGTCAACTTGGATTCCCTGGCAGGAGGGTTGGGAACGATTTTATAGGTCCTAAGGGATTAACAGAGAAATGAATGATTATGTAAGTAGAAAGAGTGTGTATTAATTTAGATTACCAAAGGAATCATAATAAATACACACAAGAAAATGTCAGTTCTACTCCAGAGAAAGTTCAAGATAATTAAGTAGGAGAAACTCTTATTGGTGCTGTACATAAGACTTCAAGTAGAGAGCAGGCCTCCTTACCTAAAAATGTTGCACAACACTTGTTTTTTGACTGCCCAATGAAATTAATTTTGTCCCTGAACTTTGTCTACCAATGCACTTACAAGGAATGGGAACCTATCCTTATTATCAAACTGTCCTCTAGTGGCAGGTCTTGGGTGACCTTGTCTAATTGAATAGAAAATAATTTGCTATCATGGTTGACTTGCCAAGAATTAATTATGAATTTTTTTTTTAGATAGTTATCGAGAGAGAGTGTTATCCATTTTCCCTTATTGTCACTATGGATATGCACATCTTCTCATCATGATTATTTCTTTATACTGAGTCTGTTTTGTAGAAAAATTGACATGAGTGATGTACACTTCTCATCCATTTAATGCATTGTAGTAGTGTAATGCTGTCCCATCCTAACATGCAGCATACCAGCCATGGTCTTCCCACCCACCCAAAGACACTGTGCACATATGCCATTATCTTCCCACCCACCCAAAACACAATGCAAGAGTGCAATGGCTTTCCCACCCATCTAACACAGTGCATGGGTGCCATGACCTTCCCACCTATCCGACACCTAGTACTAGAGTGCAGTGACCTTACCACCCATCCAACTCACAGTGCATGGGTGTCATGACCTTCCCACTCATCCAACTCACAGTGCATGGGCACCATGAACTTCCCACCCATCCAACAACACAGTGCTTGGGTGCCATGACCTTTCTACCCATCCAACTCAGTGAGTGGGTGGCATGACCTTCCTACCCATCCAACTCACAGTGCATGGGTGCCATGACCTTCCTACCCATCCTACTCACAGTGAGTGGGTGCCGTGACCTTCCCAGCCATCTAACACACAGTGAAATTAGTGCCATGCCTTTTCTGTCCATCTTACACTTGGCACATTGGTGACATACCTTTTACTAATCTAATACACAGCATATGACTCGCATGCTCTTCCTTCAAACCTCATACATTGTGAATGAATATCATGTTCTTCTCACCCATCAGACAAGTTCCATTCCATTCCAACCCAACCCAGTTATCTGAGGGACCCTAGGGTTATGAAACCGTTTTCTTTCCTACTCATACCTCTCAACCTCTTAGACCAAGAAATCTGGACAAGGCCATGAATAAAAGTGGGACAAAGGCCCAAAAATAGGGACAATTTTTAAATATTGTTCTTACAAACTTAGAAAGTTAAGAGAATAACAGGTTTTGCATTAGTATGAATTTTTTGATGGTTGTTAACTCTGAACCTGACTGTCATTATTTCCTAACTTCTGTCTTTAGTGATTTGCTACCAATTTCCCAGAAAACTAGGATTTTATGAAAAATGCATGAAAAATATGAATAAAAAATCTGGACAGTTGAGAGGTATGTTGCCAGATAAGGACAAAATCAATGGAGAACATCTTAAGAAATAATTAGTTCTTTGTATTCATGCAATTAGGCCTGTCACATTATGTGACACTACACTTGTCTGCTTTTCAGTAACTTTGTGGACATAGGCTTAGCACATTCCTCTCCACCAAGTTACTGTTCATTGTAACTGGTGACTGAACCATTATAGAATGTTAGTAGTAACTGGATCTTAGTGCAGGACTGCAGCTTGGCACAGGGTTTTCTGATCTGAACAGGAAAATACAGAAATACCAGACTGATGGTTGTCCATTAATTAGTGTATGCATCGAAAATGTACGCAGACACAGGGTGAGCATGCAGAACTCAGGAGATCCAAAGATAAAAACTGATCGCTAGATCCTGGAGCTGTGGTAGAGGTCAGTACTGAAATGTTGGAACTCAGTGGTGAGTACCAACGCAATGAAAAAGACCAAAAATGCAGAAAAGTGAATATCAAACATTTCTCTCTTTTTTTTTAAACTTTTTTTTTTTGTAGGGAGCACAAGACACCCCCCCACAAAACCCTACCAATGTGAGGAGGCAAGCCCCCAAACTCCCAAATTTAAATATACCATCTCCAAGCTCTCACTGTACCTTGGTGAAAAATGAATATTTATAGAAATGGCCACCCTATTCTTATGCAATTAATTTTTTCAACTATTCAGGCTCTATATTGAAGGACTTAGTAAAGCAGGTCATGACATTTCAAATGGTTACACTGGTGGAAATTTCACCACTAAGTCAGCACACTACCTGTTCAGTAGAGAGGATTGTGATAGTATAATGCTAATGGGAACTTCCTAACTGTCTACCAGTCATGGGCAGTAAAATTATTTCCTATAGATCTGGAACTTTCCTTGGATTTTAGGGTCTGTACTTTCCTGCCAAAAAATTCCATGCACTTTTTCTTAGTTGCTCTAAATTCCTCCCAACTCCCTAAGATATGTAGATAAATTATTATTTTACGAATTGCCTGTAGCTATGTTTGTGTCCCATGCCCAATGGCTATGGGAATAAGCACTTGTAGCCTTGCATTCTGAGAGGATAAAGTGGTTTATCTAACAATGGATGGTTGGATGGTTTGACATACTGGAGAACACTGGATTAAAATGAGTTATTGTCTGATTTGCTGCCCCTTCAAAACACGATAGCTTCCTTGGCATTAGAAAATAAATTGTACACTCCTTAGATGTTTTGAGAAAGAACAGTGGAAAACGCCAATTATATCACATTGAAAATTCATCTATCATTCATGTGACAGGTGGGGACTCTCCTTACTGAAGATATGTCCTGAATAATTGAGACCACTCTCAGTTTTGCATTACCTACAATAAGATGGTATTATACATTACTTTTTACATGTGAAGTCATGTAAATGTAAAATTCCTCAGTAGAGTAGTTAGAGAATTTGCAGCTGTTCATTTTGTGTATCCTCTATGTACCCCTTGATTTCTTTGTTAGTAGGTGCCAGCTTAACTGTAACTTTGCTTTATAGGATAAGGAGCTGGGCTTTCCACTGCCTCCATCATGCTCTCAGGGTGAAATATGATTTTTCTGGCTCTGTTTTCGCAGTCATCCATATTTAGCTATAAACTTGTATGTCTCTCTCTGCTTAAGTAGAGCTGGACCTACTGGGAGTAGAAAGTCAGTTTGTTGAACTTGCTCTGATCCTTCAGTTTATGTTAATAAATGCTGCATTGGATACTGAGCTCTGGAGTGTGCCTGTGGCAGTGATGCACTGGATACTGAGGTCTCCAGTAGAGCTGTGACAATGATGCATTTGGTGTTGAGCTCTGCAGCAGGGTTGTGTCAATGATGCATTGGATACTGGGCCTGCAGTAGGGCTGTGCCAATGATGCATTGGATACTGACCTCCGCAGCATGACTGTATCACTGATGCATTGGATACTGAGCTCTGCAGCAGGGCTGTGTCAATGATGCATTGGTTATTAAGCTCTGCAGTGTGGCTGTGTCATTGATGCATTGGATACTGAACTCTGTAACATGGCTGTGTCAGTGATGCATTGGATACTGACCTCTGCAGCATGACTGTGTCACTGATGCAATGGATACTGAGCTCTGCAGCATGGCTGTGTCAATGATGCATTGGATACTGACCTCTGAAGCGTGGCTGTGTCAATGATGCATTGGATACTGAGCTCTGCAGCTGGCTGTGACAATGATGCATTAGATACCGAGGTCTGCAGCAGGGCTGTGTCAATAATGGATTGGATACTGACCTCTACAACGTGGCTGTGTCAATGATGCAATGGATACTGACCTCTGCAGCATGGCTGTGTCAATGATGCATTGGATATTGAGGTCTGCAGCGTGGCTGTGTCAGTGATGCACTGGATACTGAGCTCTGCAGCAGGGCTGTGTCAATGATGCATTGGATATTGAGCTCTGCAGTGTGGCTGTGGCAACGATGCATTGGATACTGAGCTCTGCAGTGTGGTGTGTCAGTGATGCATTGGATACTGAGCTCTGTAGCGTGGCTGTGTCAGTGATACATTGGATATTCACCTCTGCAGCATGGCTCTGTCAGTGATGCATTGGATACTGAGCTCTGCAACATGGCTGTGTCAGTGATGCACTGGATACCAAGGTCTGCAGCATGGCTGTGACAATGATGCATTGGATACTGAGGTCTGCAGCAGGGCTGTGTCTCTGATGCATTGGATACTGAGGTCTGCAGCAGGGCTGTGTCAATGCTGCATTGGATACTGAGCTCTGCAGCATGGCAGTGTGAAGGATGCATTGGATACTGAGCTTTGCAGCAGGGCTGAGTCAATGATGCATTGGATACTGAGCTCTGCAGCATGCTTGTGTCAGTGATGCATTGGATACTGAGGTCTGCAGCAGGGCTGTGTCTCTGATGCATTGAATACCGAGGTCTGCAGCATGGCTGTGACAATGATGCATTGGATACTGAGGTCTGCAGCAGGACTATGTCTCTGATGCATTGGATACTGAGCACTGCAGCAGGGCTGTGTCAGTGCTGCATTGGATACTGAGCTCTGCAGCATGGCTATGTGAAGGATGCATTGGATACTGAGCTTTGCAGCAGGGCTGAGTCAATGATGCATTGGATACTGAGCTCTGCAGCATGCCTGTGTCAATGATGCATTGGATACTGAGGTCTGCAGCATGCCTGTGTCAGTGATGCATTGGATACGGACCCATGTAGCATGGCTGTGTCAGTGATGCATTGGATACTGAGGTCTGCAGCTGGGCTGTATCAATGATGCATTGGACACTGAGCTAAGCAGCATGGCTGTGTCAATGTTGCATTGGATACTGAGCTCTGCAGCAGGGCTGTTTCAATGATGCATTGGATACTGAGCTCTGCAGTGGGGCTGTTTCAATGATGCATTGGATACTGAGCTTTTCAGTGGGGCTGTGTGAATGATGCATTGGGTATTGAGCTCTGCAGCATGGCTGGGTCAATGATGCATTGTATACTGACCTCTGCAGCAGGGATTTTACTATGATGCATTGGATACTGAGCTCTGCAGCATGGCTGTGTCAGTGATGCATTGGATATGGAGCTTTACATTGTGGCTGTGTCAATGATGCATTGGATACTGAGCTCTGTAGCAGGGCTATGTCAATGATGCATCTGATACTGAGCTCTGCAGCAGGGCTGTGTCAATGCTGCATTGGATACAGAACTCTGCTGCATGGCTGTTTCAGTGATGCATTGGATATTGAGCTGCGCCGCAGGGCTGTGTTAATGATGCATTGGATACTGTGCTCTGCTGCGTGGCTTTGTCAAGGATGCACTGGATACTGAGCTCTGCAGTGTGGCTGTGTCAATGCATTGGATATTGAGGTCTGCAATGAGGCTGTGTCAGTGATGCATTGGGTATTGAGCCCTGCAGCATGGCTGTGTCAATGATGCATTGGATACTGAGCTCTGCAATGGGGCTGTGTTAATGATGTGATGGATACTGATGTCTGCAATGTAGCTGCGTCAGTGATGCATTAGATACAGAGCACTCCAGCGGGGCTATGTCAGTGATGCACTGGATACTGAGCTCTGCAGTGTTGCTGTGTCGGTGATGCACTGGATACTGAGATCTGCAGTGTGGCAATGTGAAGGATGCACTGGATACTGAGCTCTGCAGCGGGGCTGTGTCTATGATGCATTGGATACTGAGCTCTGCAGCATGGCTGTGTGAATGATGCATTGGATACTGGGGTCTGCAGCATTGCTGTGACAATGATGCATTGGATATTGAGCTCTGCAGCAGGGCTCTGTCTATCATCCATTGGATACTGAGCTCTGCAGCCTGCCTGTCAGTGATGCATTGGATACTGAGCTCTGCAGCATGGCTGTGTCAGTGATGCATTGGATACTGAGCTCTGCAGCATGGCTGTGTCAGTGATGCATTGGATACTGAGATAGGCAGCATGGCTATGTCAGTGATGCATTGGATACTGAGCTCACCAGCATGGCTGTGTCTTTGCATTGGATACTGAGCTCTGCAGTGTGGCTGTGTCAATGACGCATTGGATACTGAGGTCTGCAGCAGGGCTGTGTCAAGGATGCACTGGATACTGACATCTGCAGCATGGCTGTTTCAGTGATGCATTGGATACTGAGCTATGCAGTGTGGCTGTGTCAATGATGCATTGGATACTGAGGTGTGCAGCGGGCTGTGTCAGTGATGCATTGGGTATTGAGCTCTGCAGTATGGCTGTGTCAGTGATGCATTAGAAACTGACCTCTGTAGTAGGGCTGCGTCAATGATGCATTGGATACTGAGCTCTGCAGCGGGTCTGTGTCAATGATGCATTGGATACTGAGGTGTGCAGAGTGGCTGCTTCAGTGATGCATTGGATACTGAGCTCTCCAGCAGGGCTGTGTCAGTGATGCACTGGATACTGAGCTCTGCACTGTGACTGGATCAATGATGCACTGGATACTGAGCTCTGCAGCATGGCTTTGTCAAGGACACACTTAATACTAAGGTCTGCAGTGGGGCTGCGTCTATGATGCTTTGGATACTGAGCACTGCAGCAGGGCTGTGTCAGTGATGCATTGGATACTGAACTCTGCAGTGTGGCTGTGTCAGTGATGCATTGGATACTGAGGTCTGCAGCATGGCTCTGTCAATGATGCATTGGATACTGAGCTCTGCAGCATGTCTGTGTCAGTGATGCATTGGATTCTGAGGCCTGCAGCATGGCTGTGACAATGATGCATTGAATACTGAGGTCTGCAGCAGGGCTGTGTCTATGATGCATTGGATACTGAGCTCTGCAGCAGGGCTGTCTCAATGCTGCATTGGATACTGAGCTCTGCAGCATGGCTGTGTCAAGGATGCATCGGATACTGAGCTTTGCAGCAGGGCTGTGTCAATGATGCATTGGATACTGAGCTCTGCAGCATGCCTGTGTCAATGATGCATTGGATACTGAGGTTTGCAGAGTGCCTGTCAGTGATGCATTGGATACGGACCTATGCAGCATGGCTGTGTCAATGATGCATTGGCTACTGAGGTCTGCAGCTGGGCTGTATCAATGATGCATTGGACACTGAGCTAAGCAGCGTGGCTGTGTCTATGATGCATTGGATACTGAGCTCTGCAGTGGGGCTGTGACAATGATGCATTGGGTGTTGAGCTCTGCAGCAGGGTTGTGTCAATGATGCATTGGATACTGGGCCTGCAGTAGGGTTGTGCCAATGATGCATTGGATACTGACCTCTGCAGCATGACTGTGTCACTGATGCATTGGATACTGAGCTCTTCAGCAGGGCTGTGTCAATGATGCATTGGTTATTAAGCTCTGCAGTGTGGCTGTGTCATTGATGCATTGGATACTGATCTCTGTAACATGGCTGTGTCAGTGATGCATTGGATACTGACCTCTGGAGCATGACTGTGTCACTGATGCATTGGATACTGAGCTCTGCAGCACGGCTGTGTCAATGATGCACTGGATACTGACCTCTGAAGCGTGGCTGTGTCAATGATGCATTGGATACTGAGCTCTGCAGCTGGCTGTGACAATGATGCATTAGATACTGAGGTCTGCAGCAGGGCTGTGTCAATGATGGATTGGATACTGACCTCTACAACATGGCTGTGTCAATGATGCAATGGATACTGACCTCTGCAGCGTGGCTGTGTCAATGATGCATTGGATACTGAGGTCTGCAGCATGGCTGTGTCAGTGATGCACTGGATACTGAGCTCTGCAGCAGGGCTGTGTCAATGATGCATTGGATATTGAGCTCTGCAGTGTGGCTGTGGCAACGATGCATTGGATACTGAGCTCTGCAGTGTGGTGTGTCAGTGATGCATTGGATACTGAGCTCTGTAGCGTGGCTGTGTCAGTGATACATTGGATATTCACCTCTGCAGCATGGCTCTGTCAGTGATGCATTGGATACTGAACACTGCAACATGGCTGTGTCAGTGATGCACTGGATACCAAGGTCTGCAGCATGGCTGTGACAATGATGCATTGGATACTGAGGTCTGCAGCAGGGCTGTGTCAATGCTGCATTGGATACTGAGCTCTGCAGCATGGCAGTGTGAAGGATGCATTGGATACTGAGCTTTGCAGCAGGGCTGAGTCAATGATGCATTGGATACTGAGCTCTGCAGCATGCTTGTGTCAGTGATTCATTGGATACTGAGGTCTTCAGCAGGGCTGTGTCTCTGATGCATTGGATACCGAGGTCTGCAGCATGGCTGTGACAATGATGCATTGGATACTGAGGTCTGCAGCAGGACTGTGTCTCTGATGCATTGGATACTGAGCACTGCAGCAGGGCTGTGTCAATGCTGCATTGGATACTGAGCTCTGCAGCATGGCTATGTGAAGGATGCATTGGATACTGAGCTTTGCAGCAGGGCTGAGTCAATGATGCATTGGATACTGAGCTCTGCAGCATGCCTGTGTCAATGATGCATTGGATACTGAGGTCTGCAGCATGCCTGTGTCAGTGATGCATTGGATACGGACCCATGTAGCATGGCTGTGTCAGTGATGCATTGGATACTGAGGTCTGCAGCTGGGCTGTATCAATGATGCATTGGACACTGAGCTAAGCAGCATGGCTGTGTCAATGTTGCATTGGATACTGAGCTCTGCAGCAGGGCTGTTTCAATGATGCATTGGATACTGAGCTCTGCAGTGGGGCTGTTTCAATGATGCATTGGATACTGAGCTTTGCAGTGGGGCTGTGTGAATGATGCATTGGGTATTGAGCTCTGCAGCATGGCTGGGTCAATGATGCATTGTATACTGACCTCTGCAGCAGGGATTTTACTATGATGCATTGGATACTGAGCTCTGCAGCATGGCTGTGTCAGTGATGCATTGGATATGGAGCTTTACATTGTGGTTGTGTCAATGATGCATTGGATACTGGGCTCTGTAGCAGGGCTATGTCAATGATGCATCTGATACTGAGCTCTGCAGCAGGGCTGTGTCAATGCTGCATTGGATACAGAACCCTGCTGCATGGCTGTGTCAGTGATGCATTGGATATTGAGCTGCGCAGCAGGGCTGTGTTAATGATGCATTGGATACTGAGCTCTGCTGCGTGGCTTTGTCAAGGATGCACTGGATACTGAGCTCTGCAGTGTAGCTGTGTCAATGCATTGGATATTGAGGTTTGCAACGGGGCTGTGTCAGTGATGCATTGGGTATTGAGCTCTGCAGCATGGCTGTGTCAATGATGCATTTGATACTGACTTCTGCAGTAGGGCTGTGTCTATCATGAATTGGATACTGAGCTCTACAGAGTGACTGTGTCAATGATGCATTGGATACTGAGCTCTGCAACGGGGCTGTGTTAATGATGTGATGGATACTGATGTCTGCAACGTGGCTGCATCAGTGATGCATTAGATACTGAGCTCTCCAGCAGGGCTGTGTCAGTGATGCATTAGATACTGAGCACTCCAGCGGGGCTATGTCAGTGATGCACTGGATACTGAGCTCTGCAGTGTTGCTGTGTCGGTGATGCACTGGATACTGAGCTCTGCGGTGTGGCAATGTCAAGGATGCACTGGATACTGAGCTCTGCAGCGGGGCTGTGTCAATGATGCATTGGATACTGAGCTCTGCAGCATGGCTGTGTGAATGATGCATTGGATACTGGGGTCTGCAGCATTGCTGTGACAATGATGCATTGGATATTGAGATCTGCAGCAGGGCTCTGTCTATCATCCATTGGATACTGAGCTCTGCAGCCTGCCTGTCAGTGATGCATTGGATACTGAGCTCTGCAGCATGGCTGTGTCAGTGATGCATTGGATACTGAGCTCTGCAGCATGGCTGTGTCAGTGATGCATTGGATACTGAGATAGGCAGCATGGCTATGTCAGTGATGCATTGGATACTGAGCTCAGCAGCATGGCTATGTCAGTGATGCATTGGATACTGAGCTCTGCAGCGTGGCTGTGTCTTTGCATTGGATACTGAGGTCTGCAGCAGGGCTGTGTCAAGGATGCACTGGATACTGACATCTGCAGCATGGCTGTTTCAGTGATGCATTGGATACTGAGCTATGCAGTGTGGCTGTGTCAATGATGCATTGGATACTGAGGTGTGCAGCGGGCTGTGTCAATGATGCATTGGGTATTGAGCTCTGCAGCATGGCTGTGTCAGTGATGCATTAGAAACTGACCTCTGTAGTAGGGCTGCATCAATGATGCTTTGGATACTGAGCTCTGCAGCGGGGCTGTGTCAATGATGCATTGGATACTGAGGTGTGCAGAGTGGCTGCTGCAGTGATGCATTGGATACTGAGCTCTCCAGCAGGGCTGTGTCAGTGATGCTCTGGATACTGAGCTCTGCACTGTGACTGGATCAATGATGCACTGGATACTGAGCTCTGCAGCATGGCTTTGTCAAGGACACACTTAATACTAAGGTCTGCAGTGGGGCTGCGTCTATGATGCTTTGGATACTGAGCACTGCAGCAGGGCTGTGTCAGTGTTGCATTGGATACTGAGCTCTGTAGCATACCTGTGTCAGTGATGCATTGGATACTGAGGTCTGCAGCATGGCTCTGTCAATGATGCATTGGATACTGAGCTCTGCAGCGTTTCTGTGTCAGTGATGCATTGGATTCTGAGGCCTGCAGCATGGCTGTGACAATGATGCATTGAATACTGAGGTCTGCAGCAGGGCTGTGTCTATAATGCATTGGATACTGAGCTCTGCAGCAGGGCTGTCTCAATGCTGCATTGGATACTGAGCTCTGCAGCATGGCTGTGTCAAGGATGCATCGGATACTGAGCTTTGCAGCAGGGCTGTGTCAATGATGCATTGGATACTGAGCTCTGCAGCATGCCTATGTCAATGATGCATTGGATACTGAGGTCTGCAGAGTGCCTGTCAGTGATGCATTGGATACGGACCTATGCAGCATGGCTGTGTCAATGATGCATTGGATACTGAGGTCTGCAGCTGGGCTGTATCAATGATGCATTGGACACTGAGCTAAGCAGCATGGCTGTGTCTATGATGCATTGGATACTGAGCTCTGCACTGGGGCTGTGTCAATGATGCATTGGGTATTGAGCTCTGCAGCATGGCTGTGTCAATGATGAATTGGATACTGAGCTCTGCAGCCTGGCGCTGTCAATGATGCATTGGATGTTGAGATCTGCAGTGTGGCTGTGTCAATGATGCATTGGATACTGGCCTCTGCAACACGGCTGTGTCTATGATGCATTGGATACTGAGCTCTGCAGCTGGGCTATGTCAGTGATGCATTGGATACTGAGCTCTGCAGCGTGGCTGTGTCAATGATGCATTGGATACTGAGCTCTACAGTGTGGCTCTGTCAATGAAGCACTGGATACTGAGCTCTGCAGTAGGGCTCTGTCGAGGATGCACTGGATACTGAGCTCTGCAGCATGGCTGTGTCAGTGATGCATTGGGTACTGAGTTCTGCAGCATGGCTGTGTCAGTGATGCATTGGATACTGACCTCAGCAGCATGGCTGTGTTAATGATGCATTGGATACTGACCTCTGCAGCATGGCTGTGCAATGGTGCATTGGATACAGAACTCTGCAGTGTGGCTGTGTTAATGCTGCATTGGATACAGAGCTCTGCAGCGTGGTGTGTCAGTGATGCATTGGGTACTGACCTCTGCAGCATGGCTGTGCAATGATGCATTGGATACAGAGCTCTGCAGTGTGGCTGTGTTAATGCTTCATTGGATACAGAGCTCTGCAGCGTGACTGTGTCAGTGATGCATTGGATACTGAGGTCTGCAGCATGGCTGTGTCAGTGATGCATTGGATACTGATCTCTGCAGCTGGGCTATGTCAGTGATGCATTGTTTACTGAGCTCTGCAGAGTGGTTGTGTCAGTGATGCATTGGATACTGAGCTCTGCAGTGTGGCTCTGTCAATGACGCATTGGATACTGAGCTCTGCAGTAGGGCTGTGTCAAGGATGCACTGGATACTGAGCTGTGCAGCAGGGCTTTGTCAATGATGCATTGGATACTGGGCACTGCAGCATGGCTGTATCAGTGATGCATTGGGTAGTATACTCTGCAGCATGGCTGTGCCAATAATGCATTGGATACTGAGCTCTGCAGCATGGCTGTGTCAGTGATGCATTGGATACTGAGGTCTGCAGCAGGGCTGTGTCAGTGATGCATTGGATACTGACCTCTGCAGTGTGGCTGTGTTAATGCTGCATTGGATACAGAGCTCTGCAAAGTGGCTGTCTCAATGATGCATTGGATACTGAGCTCTGCAGCGTGGCTGTGCAATGATGCATTGCATACTGAGCTCTGCAGCAGGGCTGTGTCAATGCTGCATTGGATACTGAGCGCTGCAGCATGGCTGTGTCAGTGATGCACTGGATACTGAGCTCTGCAGTGTTTCTGTCAAGGCTACATTGGGTACTGAGCTCTGCAGCATGGCTGTGTTAATGCTACATTAATACAGAGCTCTGCAGTGTGGCTGTGTCAGTTATGCATTGGATACTGAGCTTTGCAGCATGGCTGTGTCAATGATGCATTGGATACTGACCTCTGCAGCAGGGCTGTGTCAGTGATGCATTGGATACTGAGCTCTGCATCAAGGCTTTGTCAATGATGCATTGGATACTGAGCTCTGCAGTGTGGCTGTGTCAGTAATGCATTGGATACTGACCTCTGCAGTGTGGCTGTTTCAAGGATGCATTGGATACTGAGCTCTGCAGCGGGGCTGTGTCAATTATGCACTGGGTACTGAGCTCTGCAGCATGGCTGTGTCAGTGATGCATTGAGTAGTGAGGTCTGCAGCGTGGCTGTGTCAGTGATGCATTGGATACTGAGCTCTGCAGTGGGACTGTGTCATTGATGCATTGGATTCTGAGCTCTGCAGCAGGGCTGTGTTTATGATGCATTGGATACTGAACTCTGCAGGAGGACTGTGTCTACAATGCATTGGATATTGAGCTCTGCAGCAGGGCTGTGTCTACGATGCATAGGATACTGAGCTCTGCAGCAGGGCTGTGTCAGTGATGCATTGGATACTGATCTCTGCAGCTGGGCTATGTCAAGTGATGCATTGGATACTGAGCTCTGCAGCGTGGCTGTGTCAATGATGCATTGGATACTGAGCTCTGCAGTGTGGCTCTGTCAATGAAGCATTGGATCCTGAGCTGTGCAGTAGGGCTGTGTCAAGGATGCACTAGATACTGAGTTCTGCAGCATGGCTATCAATGCTGCATTGGGTACTGTGCTCTGCAGCATGGCTGTGTCAGTGATGCATTGGATACTGAGGTCTGCAGCAGGGCTGTGTCAATGATGCTTTGGATACTGACCTCTGAAGCATGGCTGTGTTAACGCTGCATTGGATAAAGAGCTCTGCAGCGTGGCTGTGTCAGTGATGCATTGGATACTGAGCTCTGCAGCCGGGCTATGTCAGTGTTGCATTGGATACTGAGCTCTGCAGCGTGGCTGTGTCAATGATGCATTGGATACTGAGCTCTGCAGTGTGGCTCTGTCAATGAAGCATTGGATCCTGAGCTGTGCAGTAGGGCTGTGTCAAGGATGCACTGGATACTGAGTTCTGCAGCATGGCTATCAATGCTGCATTGGGTACTGTGCTCTGCAGCAGGACTGTGTCAGTGATGCATTTGATACTGAACTCTGCTGCAGGGCTTTGTCAATGATGCATTGGATACTGAGCTCTGCAGCATGGCTGTGTTAGTGATGCATTGTATACTGAGGTCTGCAGCAGGGCTGTGTCAATGATGCATTGGGTACTGACCTCTGCAGTGTGGCATTGTCAATGCTGCATTGGTTACAGATCTCTGCAGCATGGCTGTGTCAGTGATGCATTGGATACTGAGCTCTGCAGCATGGCTGTGCAGTGATGCATTGGATACTGAGCTCTGCTGCAGGGCTGTGTCAATGCTGCATTGTATCCTGAGCTCTGCAGCGTGGCTGTGCAGTTATGCATTGGGTACTGAGCTTTGCTGCAGGCCTGTGTCAATGCTGCATTGTATACTGTGCTCTGCAGCGTGGCTGTGACAGTGATGCATTGGATACTGACCTGTGAATCAGGGCTGTGTCAGTGATGCATTGGATACTAAGATCTGCAGCATGCCTGTGTCAATGATGTATTGGATACTAAGCTTTGCAGAGTGGCTGTGTCAGTGATGCATTGGATACTGATCTCTGCAGCTGGGCTATGCCAGTAATGCATTGGATACTGAGCTCTGCAGCGGGGCTGTCAATGCTGCATTGGGTACTGAGCTCTGCAGCATGGCTGTGTCAGTGATGCATTGGATGCTGAACTCTGCAGTGTGGCTGTGTCAATGATGCATTGGATACTGAGCTCTGCAGCAGGGCTTTGTCAATGATGCATTGGATACTGACTTCTACAGTGTGGCTTTTTCAAGGATGCATTGGATACTGAGCTCTGCAGCGGGGCTGTGTAAATGATGCATTGGGTACTGAGATCTGCAGCTTGGCTGTGTCAGTGATGCATTGGGTACTGAGGTCTGCAGCGTGGCTGTGTCAGTGATGCATTGCATACTGAGCTCTGCAGTGGGACTGTGTCATTGATGCATTGGATACTGAGCTCTGCAGCAGGGCTGTGTTTATGATGCATTGGATACTGAGCTCTGCAGCAGGGCTGTGTCTACGATGCATTGGATACTGAGCTCTTCAGCAGGGCTGTGTCAATAATGCATTGGACACTGAGCTCTGCAGTGTGGATGTGTCAGTGATGCATTGGATACTGAGATCTGTAGCATGGCTGTCAGTGATCATTGGATACTGAGGTCTGCAGCAGGGCTGTGTCAGTGATGCATTGGAAACTGAGTTTTGCAGTGTAGCTGTGTCAGTGAAGCTTTGGATACTGAGCTCTGCAGTAGGGCTGTGTCACAGATGTACTAGATACTGACCTCTACAGCGTGGCTGTCAATGCTGCATTGGATACTGAGCTCTGCACCATGGCTATGCCCGTGATGCATTGGATACTGAGGTCTGCAGCATGGCTGTGTTAATGCTGCATTGGATACAGAGCTCTGCAGCGTGGCTGTGTCAGAGAGTCATTAGATACTGAGCTCTGCAGTGTGGCTGTGTCAATGATGCATTGGATACTGACCTCTACAATGTGGCTGTGTCATTGATGCATTGGATACTGAGCTCTGCAGCAGAGCTTTGTCAATGATGCATTGGATACTGAGCTCTGTAGTGTGGCTGTATCAATGATAGCATTGGGAAGTGAACTCTTCAGCATGGCTGTGTCAATGATGTATTCGATACTGAGCTCTGCAGTGTGGCTGTGTCAGTGATGTATTGGATACTGAGCTCTGCAGCATGGCTGTATCAATGATGCATTGGATACTGACCTCTGCAACATGGCTGTGTCAATGATGCATTGGATACTGAGCTCTGCAGCGTGGCTTGCCAATGATGCATTGAATACTGACCTCTGCAGCATGGCTGTGTCAATGATGCATTGGTTATAGAGCTCTGCTGCATGGCTGTGTCAATGATGCATTGGATCCTGACCTCTGCAGCAGGGCTGTGTCTATGATGCATTGCATATTGAGCTGTACAGCGTGGGTCTGTTAGTGATGCATTGAATACTGAGCTCTGTAGCAGGTCTGTCAATGAATCATTGGATACTGACCTCTGCAGCAGGGCTGTGTCAGTGATGCATTGGATACTGAGCTCTGCAGTGTACCTGAGTCAATGATGCATTGGATACTGAGCTCTGTAGTGTGGCTGTCAGTGATGGATTGGATACTGAGCTCTGCAGTGTGGCTGTGTCAATGATGCATTCGATACTGAGCTCTGCAGCGTGGCTGTTTTCAATGATGCATTGGATACTGAGCTCTGTAGCAGGGCTGTGTCAATGATGCATTGGATGCTGAGCTCTGCAGTGTGGCTGTGTTAGTGATGCATTGGATACTGAACTCTGCAGCATGGCTTTGTCAAAGATGCACTGGATTATGAGCTCTGCAGTGTGGCTGTGTCAGTGATGCACTGGATTCTGAGCTCTGCAGTGTGGCTGTGTCAGTGATGCACTGGATTCTGAGCTCTGCAGCATGGCTGTGTCAGGGATGCACTGGATACTGAACTCTGCTGCGTGGCTGTGTCAATGATGCATTGGATACTGTTGCCTGTAGCATGGCTGTGAGTTGTATGAGCACAGTTCTCAAGAGGTGCTTTCCCTTTCTGATAGGTCAAACCCTATCAATCTTTAACAACTTATCTGCAGTACTGATGAACCCTGATACAAATTGCACTTGCTTAGACTTTGTGCTTTTCATTTCTGCTAGAGCAGTGGGCAGAAAGATGTCTTCAGCATTCTAGGTTCATGGTTATAGGCTGTGCATATTTCCAAAGTTATTCATCTGTTATTCTAGCCCTCTGTAAGGGTAATTCACTGTATTTACCTGGATCTTCTACTTCCTTTTCTGTCATTTTTTGGGCCCATTAAATACTGCCATTTCACAAATTAATTCAGCTACTTTGATAGCGTGCTCAGTGATTAACATCTACTGAGTGCAATATTTCCTTGTAGAGTTTCTACACCATCTAACTGCTCAGTTTCTCTTCAGAAAAGAAAAAAATCAACAAATATAGCAGTGATCATGGGAACTGCTGATGAAATATATGCCTGCTGTATACTGCTTACTATTTTAGCTTGTCTCACACCGACAATGTGACGAGCAGCACAGCTGACATGAAGAGGTGCATTCTGTCCTTTATGCTGTCCATTTGACATCATATTGCAAGTGGATGCTGAAAATGGCAGTAGTATTATTATTATTAATTTATAGGTTCATAGGTTCATAGGTTCAAAGGTCGGTACTAGGCTATCTGCCCTAGGGCCTATACAAGCCTAGCCATAACAATTCCCTGGCTATTTCTTCCCACACTATTTACTTCCCTGGACCCCTGTCTAGCAGGGCAACTGACGTGATTCCCGGGGTGAATTTTTTTTCTCCCATCGAGTCATTAAGGTTCCTTTTGAAGAGGGCCAAAGAGGAGCTCTGCTTGACATGTATAGGCAGTCCATTCCAGAGTCTGGGTAGTCTCTGGGTCAGGAACCTATCCCTCCAGCATGTTTTGTTTATTGTGATGGCAGGGTTTAGATCCCTGGAGCGTGTGGCTTTGAGGGATTGAGATTACTTTGTGTAACATGTTCAATAGCTCTGGGTTTGACATGGCCTTGTATGTTAAGCAGAGATCGCCTCACAGTAGACGACATGCGACAGAGTATTTTAAGTTGGTCAGCATAGCACATCTGCTTTAGGCCTGTGATTCCTTTAGTGAGGTATTTCTGTCACCTTTCCAGTTGTTGCAGATGTCTTGAGAGGTACATACCAAATGGGGCATTGTATTCTATAATGGGTCTAATAAGGGATGACTACAGTGGGGCAATGACCTCCTTTTTTTCTGGATGAAAAGCCCTTAGTGATGAGATGTGCCACATAGAATGATTTCATGACTGTTGTGGCAATGTGGTTATTGAAGGTGAGACCACTGTCCATCTGTGTCCCCAAGTCTCTTATCACACTTTCAGTGTTTAGTGTACTGCCACCTATGTGGTAATTCATGGGTACATGTTTTTTCCCAAAGGGGATAACTATACATTTCTTGGGATTGAGCTTGAGCCCATGGCTCTGGCACCAAGCATCTGTTTCTGTAAGGCCCTTTTGTAGAGTTTCCACATCATTTGGTGATTCAGTAATGGCTCCCAGTTTGCAGTCATCTGCGAACTTTGTTAGCCAGAGTCCCTTAGTGTTGGCATGTACTTCAGAGAAGTAGATGCCAAACAAGAGCGGTCCCATGACTGAACCCTGAGGTATTCCACTTGTCACTTGTCTGGAGCTGGATTTGGAGTCAGCTACTTTTACAGTGCGGGTTCTGTCAGTAAGCCAGTTGGCAATCAATCGAGTGATGTAGGGATTAATGTCCAGCTTAGTAAGTTTATCTAAGATTCTAGAGTGGGGAATGGTATGAAAGGCTTTGGCGAGGTCCAAATAGGCTGTTTGGGCTGCCTTACCCTCATCTACGGCTCTGGAGACTGATTCGAAGAAGTCATTCAGGTTCAGGAGACAAGATCGGCCCTTCACAAACCCAAACTGGGTGGGGTCCAGTATTTGAAGGTTGCCAATGTCTTTGTTTATAAGTTCCATGATAATACATTCCATGGCCTTACAGATCAGGCTCGTCAGACTGATTGGGCGGTAGTTTCCAGGATCCAAGGTGGATTCCCCCCTTGTGGACTGGGATAACTGTAGCTGTGCACCGCTCAGTGGGCACGAAGTCTGAGGTGAGGATATGATTAAAGATAACACTTAAGTGAGGTGGCAGTTCATTTTTTAGTTCATGTAGTACACAGCCCGGGATGTCATCTGGTCCCATGGATGCTGTATTCTTAGCTTTGGAGAGTGCATTTTTTACCTGTGTGGCCGTTGTTACTGGAATTTGGCAATCTTACGTTATTGAGATGGGCCATTTAGGGGGTGAGAGGGGGATGACGTTGGCACTGAATCGATCTGCCAGGATATTGGCAATATCCTTGGGATCAGTATATTTAATGCCATTATGTTGTAGCTCAGAGTAGATCTGAGCATTGCCATTTAGATTCTTGACATAGTTATAGAATGCCTTGTGGTTGTCTTTGGAATCTTTGGCAATTTTATTTTCGTAACTAGCTTTGGAGGATTTTATGGGGGATCTTGGCTTCTTACTGAGGCTGGTAAGGGAGTTTTTTGCATCCTGGGATTTTCCTCTTTTCTGCAACAGTTTCTTCCTTTTGTTGTAAAGTTTGTTTATGGCAGGGGACCACCAGATTGGCTTGCTTTTTTTGGAGGAGAGCATCTCTGTTCTATTTGGGATGGCACGATTCATGTATGAGTGGATGTGCTCATACAGTGCCTTAGTGTAGGACTCAGCAGTCAAACTTCCAGGTCCCGTCTGCATGGGTGTCATGAAGTTTGTAACTTCTGACTTGAGTAGCATGAAGTTGGCTTTGGAGAAGTTTTTTATGGAGGTTTCCTTACTTGGGGGGGTGGGATGTGGATGTTAAGGGTGATTAGCTTATGGTCTGACCTGAACAACAAGGGGGTGACCATGGGTGTGGAGCATTGATTTCCCATGTTGGTAATGACCAGGTCTAGGATATTGGAGCCCCTGATGGGACTATGGATTAGTTGATCCAGGGCATTGGAATTTATGAATTCCAAGAACCGTTGGGCAAAGGTGTTGGTACACGAGTAGTTTTCCCAGTTAATGGCAGGGTAGTTGAAATCGCCCAATATTAGGGTGTTTGATTGTATATTAATATTTTCCAGTATGTTTAGAAAGGTGTAGTGAGAATCTTGGGGCATGGTGGGGGATCTGTAGCAAGCTACAATTTGGATTGCAGTCTTACCTAGTGTTAATTGCACCTGGAGAATATCAGACGCATTGTGTTGGGCAACTAACCTGGTGGTGTGAATATCCTTGGTGAATATGGACACTCCTCAACCTTTAGTGTTTTGATCCTGGTTTGGTGGCTGAAAAGTGTGGTAAGAGTTGCAGCCTGGTATTGCAGTGGTGCTCTTTGGAGCCTTGAACCAGGTCTCAGTTACTGCACAGATATCGATGTTCTCCATTTTTAGGAGTGCCTCGAGAGAGTGCATTTTGAGGTTTAGACTTCTAGCATTGAGTAGCATTACCTTCAGATTTTGCATGCTTGTATCTGTTACGGTGGTGGTTTTGTCCTTTGAACTTTGCCTAAAAAAGGCACTATTGGGGTGACAAGAGCCTTAACCTGAATCCCAGGGGTGACAGGTGCAGACCATCTCTGGCAAAGCATAGTGGTCTGTCGATTTGGGCTTTAATACCTTCTTCAGCATCTTGGTATTATTCCTCAGATAAAGGAAATTGTCCATATGCTCCACTGATTTTTGGTCAAAATTGTCATAGGAGTATTGCTTGTCTACCTACTTTCAATGCCTCAGTCTTCACACCACTCAAAACTGTCTCTATGTTAGATCCATTACTCATAATTCGATCTGTTATTTTTTGCAAAAAATGTGTGGGTCTCTATGAGAAGCATGATGCCGTTAGAAAAGTCAAATCTTTTGCCAGCTTGGTTGGCACATACAGATAAAAACCATAATTGTGCAACAAGTGATCAGAGTTTGGATGCACAGGTGCCCATTAGAGATGACAATTACATGGAAAGGAATGGTGAGGCTTTGACTACTCACCATTAGCAGGAGTAAGGGCAGGTTTTGGGGGGAACACTGCTTTCGTTTTTGTTGTTATCCTGGTCAAGACTGGATGATGGAACAGTCACTGTTCTTGGAGGCATAACTGTTTAAGGAACTCTGCCTCCAACAGCAGCACTAGTAACTTGTGTACTCTGGTGTGAGGCCTGTTGTCTCTGATGATAAGGGGGGCACTGGTGACATTAGCCCAGATGGGTAAACAGCAAGGTGAAGCTGCATATTTCTAAGAGGAGGATCTAGAAGAGATATTGTTTCTTTAGACATGATTTGTGTCAAAAATAAGTGTATTTTTGGGGGAAGGGGGTGGGACTTGTGTTATTTCTCCAAATGTTCAAGCAATTAGTGCTAAATGGTACATCTGTTACAGAGATGTTAGTTTTCACATTTCTGACAAAGGGTGTTGTGGATGAAGTTGTTGAGGCAATATTCAAAATACTCTTCAGTGCTAAACATCGGTAATGCAACACTGTAATGCCTTGCATATTACAATCCATAAACAGTACAATACCACTCTGGGTCCACTGACTACATGAAAGTGTTCTTGTGCATCAATGATTTGACATGGTATATTAAAATACCCTACGATGTACAATAGCTACAATAATATGTACATGTTTACATGGAGGCAGTTGGACCTGGACAATAATAAATTTCATTTGCTTCAGAGAGGAAGTGCAAGAAGAAGCATAGACTCTGCCGTGTCGAATTGTATAATATCTATTCTGAATGGAGAAACATGCCTGCTTATAGAGTTCTGTCACAGTCTTTCCTTTTTCTTTTTATCTTCTTTTGAAAATCAGCAATACTTTTCAGATCATTTGAAGCTGATTCAAGCTTGCTTGCATCAGCTTTGTAAAGGCCTTCGTACTCAGGGTCATGCAGAATGGAGCTGTTGACAATGGTGTACTTTCTTGGTTTTAAAGATCATATGCTGTGCTTTTTTGCAGCTTGCCTGCTAAGGGAGGCTGTATATGTTATTGACATTTGAGTGTTAGTGGTCTTAGTGGAAATATTACCCTTGCAGTTACAGGACCTATTTTGCTTTGGAGCTAGGGGTGACAGCGATATGTCTTGACTTTTTGCTGATGTAATAAATCTTAGAATTCTGGGGTAAGGCAATATCTACAATAAGTAAAGCATATGTCTAAGCGATGGAGGTGAACATTATCTGCTAATGTTGCTCTTGTTTTAGTACTTTGACAAGTTTGCAGGATACTTTCAGTTGTAGTACTTTAGAAACAATTGTTCCTGTATTTGATGTTGAGAGGGTGATCGTTGATAAAGTTTAGTATCTGTGTTTAGAGGTGATAGGAGTTATGTTCCCTGAGGTTTTGCTCAGCATTTGAGAGGTTCCAAGTAGCATGAAGATGGTTGTGGAGTTGTTTATTTTAATATTATCACTAAATAAGCTTAACTTCTATCTAAAGAAACAATCAGAAAACTCCTGCATCATTGACAAAGGCAGAACACGCCTTTCCAGCCTAATTGTTCTCCCGGTTACTAATCTGTGACATTATCATTAACAGCCCACACACTTTCATGTTTTACTTGGACTGTAAGTAAATATTCCTTAATGCTTTCTTATTAAATTCAGCATCACTACTCCTTTGATACGCTGTATTATTGTTAACTATGTATTATTATTATTGACTCTGGGTTTATTTTGTATTATTAGGCAAAAAAAAACAAGTAGCGTCACCAAAGGCAGAGCACATCAAAATATAAAACTCCAAAAACAAATAGTTCTGCCACTAATTCCACTTAAAAACACTTAAAACTTAAAAACTTTAATAAAATATACGATGATAAGATAAGATAAAATAAACACACTGGCTCATAAACCGGATAAGCGCTTTCGGTATAATACCTTTTTCAAATCCTAAATGTTTGCCAGTGAAACTTCTTCTTAAATACCTTCATTTCCTAGTGTTCACTCACTTAGTTGCATTTAGTAACCATAGCAGCATACACACCCTTCTAATTATGTCATTTTGAATGCTGAAGAGCTTTCCCTTTTAGTGCAGGTTTTAAAGGGACAAATGCATTCAGACCTGTTGACTGATCGGATTGCAAATTCATTATCCACTTCATCTCTTCAGTTTCTGTTAGGTTTACTAAATCCCCACCTCATGGTGTTTCATGAAGCCTAGCTAGTGCCATGAACATATACCAGCATTGCTGGTAACTTTTTTTCTTATGTCAGATAAGTGCTTTAGGATACGTTCCTTGAGCATTTGATTAGTTTTCCCTATGTAGTATGCCTTGCAGTGACTGCAGGTTGTCACATAGATAATGTTCTTACTCCGACAGTTTGCAAATCCTTCAGACTTATAGTTCCTTTTAGTCAGGGGATGTGTAAAAGTATTTGAGATGTTTATATGAGAGCATGCCTTGCAACTTCCACATCTGAATGTTCTATCTCTCCTGTTCATCTGAAAACTCCTGTCTTCAGAAATAGCTTCAGTTTCTGTTTTATAACATAATAGTCTTTTTAAGTTTTTCCTGTTCTTAAAAGAAAAGCTGGGTTGATCTCCAACAATTTCCCTAATTTTGTCAGATGATAGCACTGGCCAAAATTTTCTGATGGTATTACTTAGAATGTCCAAGCTCTGCACGAGGGATGAGGATTATAGGGAGGAGCAAATTAAACTCATCAATGACTTTAATAAGAGAGGATACAAAGTCAGAGACACAGACCAATGAAGAAAACTACCTTGAAACTATGCTCTCAGAGGGGAAGACCCTATTTCTCGGACCAAGGTGAAATAGTTCAGATCAAGCGAAAGGAGGTAAAGTCCAATCTGAGATGCCAGTTGACATATAGTACTGACAATTTTGCTATCCGTAATGCCCTGACTAAAAGGAACTATAAGTTTGAAGGATTTGCAAACTGTCGGAGTAAGAACATTATCTATGTGGCAACCTGCAGTCACTGCAAGGCATACTACATAGGGAAAACTAATCAAATGCTCAAGGAACGTATACTAAAGCACTTATCTGACATAAGAAAAAAAGTTACCGCAATGCACTTTATATGCATATTAGTATAAATGACAGTCATTCTTTCAAGTTCGTGGCACTAGCTAGGCTTCATGAAACACCAAGAGGTGGGGATTTAGTAAACCAAACAGAAACTGAAGAGATGAAGTGGATAATGAATTTGCAATCAGATCAGTCACCAGGCCTGAATGCATTTGTCCCTTTAAAACCTGCACTAAAAGGGAAAGCTCTTCAGCACTCAAAATGACATAATTAGAAGGGTGTGTATGCTGCTATGGTTATTAAATGCATCTAAGTGAGTGAACACTAGGACATGAAGGTATATAAGAAGAAGTTTCACTGGCAAACATTTAGGATTTGAAAAAGGTATTATACCGAAAGCGCTTATCCAGTTTATGAGCCAGTGTGTTTATTTTATTTTATCTTATCATCGTATGTTTTATTAAAGTTTTCAAGTTTTAAGTGTGGTGGCAGAATTATTTGTTTTTGGTATTTTGTATTATTACTCGTATTGTATTTTGTCAATATTTTAATTAATGTTTTTAACATTTAAGCCTTATGTGTATATACTTGTCTTAGCCTTTGGGCTTGGGGTTGGAATGAAAAAAGTCTTCAGACCAGCTCTCACACCCAGTTAACAAACTCAAAGAAATGCATACATTTTGCCCAATGGCTGACAAATTGGGATGGCTTTGCACAGAAATTTGGAGTTGAGGAATTAATTTGTTAGTTTCCAGAAATGCAATATGCACTGCATGGATTGCAGAAGTACACTGTCCTCTTCATAATTGAATACAGAGTAGTACAAATTGCTATAGCTGAGGAGGGAGATCATTAACAATGAATAAAAATGGTCCCACAACCGAGCGCTCTGGTTACCCCTATAGTAAAATAATTATCTTAATATTTTATTACATGGTTTGCAGTACCATATCAGATAAGTAATTCCTGAACGATGTAACAACTCCACTTGAAATTCTAGAGTTTGATAATTTACCTATCAAGAGATTGTGGTCCTTGGAATCAAAAGGCCATTTTAAATCAATAAATATTTCACAAATATGTTAACAGTGTTAGTCAAGGAATTACATTCTTGGATACCATCTTGAATTTAGTTTATATATCCTTATATTTAATTGATACATATTTAAGATTTTTTATTAATATTAAATTATATTTATTGATATTCATTACCAACATTTTATAGTATACATTTCATAACACATATTTTAATTGTTAGAAATATTTAAATGTTATATTTCTTAGTCTTAAGAGACTTTATAATTACTATTGCAGAGGCCTGCTGCGTGTTTTCAAATAGTTATATTAGTAATAATGTTTCTTTAAGAATTCAAGATTTTTTTACTCCAAATTCAGAAAGTGGTCATGTGACATAGTATATAAGTGGACATATGACTTTAAATAGATATATGAAGAAATCTGTGGATATACGTTGAGATAAAAGTGCTTATCTTTTTATTTGTTTATGTGGTTTTAAAACATTCTCTTCAAAAAATTAATCATCAGTTTAAATTTTTATTGCTGAGTTTTCATGCTGGTTAATTTCCTTAAAGGAGAATTAGAGAGCAGAACTGGAGTATTGTGAGAGTTAGTTCTAGATGATAGGTTTGGAAATAGATTTGGTACAGATGGGGTTGCAGAGATTAGACTAAAAAGTTAATCATCATATTTGGATTTACAAGGATTTAGTAGTTGAGTAGTCCCAAGGCCCCCAAAGATAAAGCCATTACTGACTGCAGAAGACCCATGAGTCATTAGCGACACTGTTGTCAAGTTACATGTTAAGAATGGATATTAGCAGCAGTCAGCCATTCTAGGCTCACTGCAATAAGGCAGCATTGAGTTTGGCTACATACGTGGCGCACTACTGATTGAGAGGTTGGACATGCATAGAAGCACTCATACACCTCCTGCAGGCTATAATATAGCAATAACCCATGCCTGGGTGTGGGTAATGCTGGATTTACCCACAGTTGGTGTGGTTTGGTCATGAGGGCGAAGCCCGAGTGGACAAACAAAGCCAACTGTGGGTAAATCCAGCATTACCCACACCCAGAAGTGGGTTATTCCTATTATACAATGACATTATTTAAGAAAAAAAAAAATTACTTTTCTTAAATAATGGCATTGTATAATACTCCTGCTGCCCTTCCGCAGCTGTCTGGTATTCTGCAGCAGTTCTGATGTACTGCGCATGCATATGCCTATGCAGTACATCAGAGCTGTGGGCAAAAGCAATGGAGAAAGCAAGATCTCCGTTGCTTTTTACAAACTGTTTCGCTATGTTAAATGGGTTTAACATAGCGAGACAGTTTTGAAAAAAGCAACGGAGAAAGCAAGATCTCCGTTGCTTTTTACAAACTGTCCCGCTATGTTAAAGAAGTTTAACATAGCGAGACAGCTTTAAAAAAAGCAACGGAGAATCTCCGTTGCTTTTTACAAACTGTCCCGCTATGTTAAACTCGTTTAACATAGCGAGAAAGTGTGAAGCAATGGAGATCTTGCGTTCTCTGTTGCTGTAAAAAAAAAAAGAGTTATAGTAATGGAAAAAGTACGGGCGACCAGACCTTTTTCCATTACTATAACTCTGATTTACAACGTGCACGCTGACCAATCAGCATGCACGTTTTTGAATATTAATGGGGGGTCATTGTATAATTGCACAGTTCACATGGTTGCTGCAGGGTGCAGGAGTTATGGCCCACTCCCTGTCAGCAGTATGGCATTGCACTAGTGTTTTCGGTCTCCTCACCAGTGCCATACATGCCAGAGGCTAAAGCAGATGTTTTAGTCCTAGTGAATGAAGAGAGAAGCTTGTAGCAGTTGATGGGCAGCTATAGGAAGAAAATAAACAAAAAAAAAGCTTGAGTGGTTTTCTTTGTGAAAAATAGGGTTAGTATATAATTTCCATACATTTCAAGAATTGTTGGCAATTTCCTCATAATACTGTTAGCTGTTTTCATAGATATTCTTTAGCTTTATTGACAGCTAATCATCAGGCTCTTTTAAGGCTGTGAAAAGCTACCAGTTTGAAATTGTGTACGTCTCTATTCCAGGCATGGCAAGCATTCTTCCGGTCTATAGACTTTTTTATTTAAGGTGTAAGGCATGGACTGTTAGTCTTCAAATTTCTTTTAATAATGGTGCATGATCTGTTTTAGATTTGAGCTACAATGTTATAGACATGATGAAGCAGTTATTGGGTTAGATCCAAGACCAATAAATCAGTTTTTATATCTCAAGCAAGATGTTAGAAAATCCATTATAATTCTTCCCTGTAATAGTCATGGATTTGTTTTTTTTTATTTTTGGGTGGGGGATGATTTTAGTAATAATGCTAGAACAGGACTGTGATTACTGATGCTTCTAAACAGTATTTTCGGATCAAGAAGTTTTTCATGAGATATTAATTATGTCATTTGGATATAGTAGGGTCATATATAATCTGAGTAAGATTTAGTTAATTTTGGTTTTGGTTTACATTATTTTTTTTTGTGCCTTAGCCAGTTTAATTAAGATGGCCAAGAATAATTAATTTGTATATGAGACATATGCACATATTTCATTATCAGCTGGAGGAAAAGATAGAGAGGAGTGAAAGGTAGCCGGTTGCAGTTTGTCTGGAAATATCCACCAGTATTAATTTTTAAAAGTATCTGGTTAAGGGTCCCTGTCGGTTGCAGCATTCTTTTTTTTAATCAGTGTATGCTGAAATTCAATTGATTTTTGTACGACTTCATATGACATCACTTAGTGTTTTCGGCTAAGGTGCCTTATCAGTACAATGGCTCCACCATTATTCTATTGCCTTTCTTAAGTCTGGGTCTGTAGCACAGAAAAACGGGTATTCATTTCTGAAAGCAGCAGACAAGCACAGGTAATCTTTTATCAAGATGTAGTTTTAAATAGAACTTTTGGTCAATATTGGTTAACTCAAGATTGTTTGTTGTTTGTACTATAATTTTTCAAAGACTCATCCAGCAAGTGCTCAAGAAAATTAAAATGTATATTTTGAAGCAAATTATGAGCTAATGCCAGTAAAGCTGGGAGTGACGTTCTAACCAATCTGAAAGCAAAATCTAAGGAAATTGTAGACACAGAAATTGATTTAGAATAAATATAAAACTGAGAGGTTTTACCAGCTGGATGAGTCTTTGAAAAATTATAGTACAAGGAGTTACATTTATGGTCTAAATTAAAGTTCTGTAGTCATTGAAATTTGTTTGCAACCTGGATTTACAGCAGTCATTGGTCATGAATCAGATGTGAGAAGGTATGCTGATCTAATAAAAACTAGAATCAGGATGCCTTAAAAAACTTGTGAACCTGAAAAAGATATGGGTAGTTCATTGAGCGATGCATTTGTTTCTCAGTTTCCTACCCTGGGTATCTGATATACCACTGGAATTTGCACTTGAGAAAAACTCATGACTTCTGCTCTTGTAACTGATGGCAGTTATAGTCCCATATCTGTGCCTGTTGTATCCAAAGACACAACTTCTTTAGAAACTATAGGTTTGCAGTTAGACACCCCAGCAGAATGTTCTATGCATGAAAAATGTGCATCCCTTTAATGGAAAGACTGTATATGGTAGTGATAAAAGCTTTTTTTCTTTGGAAACACGTGCAACACATAGCTCACAAAGCCAGTGTGCTGAACAGTCACAGCCCTTAAGGCTAAACAACACACCTGATACACTTGTAATAGGTGACTCTATCGTCAGGCACACTGACGTCCCACTCACCAGGCTGAACAAGGAGAAGGTCACTGTGAGCTGCCTGTTGGGCGCTAAGATCTGCCACATAACACAAGCACTCAGGTCACTCCAAGGCAAGTACAAATATGACTCAGTCATTGTCCATGCTGGTGTGAATGACCTGAGACGTACCTCCCTGGACTACATGAAAAGAGACATAGAGGAGCTCTCTGAGCATGTAGCCCAGGCCGGTATGACCCTGACCTTGAGTAGCATCTTACCCTCACCAAGAATGATGCCACAATATGAAGACAAGATGATCAATTTCAACAATTGGCTTAAGTATTGGCGTCATTCAAAGGGGATCCAATGCCTGTCAGTCTGGGATGACATGCTTGACAAGCCACGATGCTTCGCTAGGGACGGCATGCACCTGTCACCCTTGGGCTTTCGGATATTGGCAAAGGCTCTTGCTTCCCCCATAGTGCCTTTTTTAGGCAAGGCTCAAAAGACAAACCCACCTCCATAGGTATCACAAGGGATGAGAACTAAGAGTAATGCTACTCAATGCCAGAAGTCTAAACCTCAAGATGCACGCACTCGAAACTCTCCTTAGCATGGAGAACATCGATATCTGTGCAGTAACAGAAACCTGGTTCAAGGCTCCCGAGAGCACCCCAGCACTACCAGGTTATACCTCATACCATGCTTTTCGGCCCCAAAACTTGGACTGAACCACAAAAGGAGGGGGGGGTATCAATATTCGTCAAAGATACCCACACCTCCAGGTTGGTGGCACAGCACGAAGCATCAGAGACTATCCATGTGCAACTAACAGTGGGTAAAACTGCCTTCCAGTTTATAGCCTGCTACAGACCACCCTCCCAAACACAGGAACCCCACTCGGCCTTCCTGAGAACACTGGAAAATATGAAGGTCTCTCCAAACACCATTATATTGGGCGACTTCAACTACCCAAACATAGACTGGGAGCATTACTCTAGCTCCAACACCCTAGCCCAAAGGTTCCTAGAATTTATAAACTCAAATGCTATGGAACAACTTGTTACCACTCCCACAAGAGGGTAAAACATACTGGACCTGATCATCACCAACATGGGGACTCTATGCTCCAGAACAGAAGTGTATTCCTCACTGGTAAGATCAGACCATAAACTAATCTCACTGGATATTCACATCCCGACCCCACCCCCTGTCCAGAAAACCACAGTGAAAAACTTCTCCAAAGCAAATTTCACACTCCTCAAAACCGAGGTGGAATCCTTCAACGCCCCCGAGCCTGTGGAAAATACGGCCCAGACCGCAGAATCCTTTATAAACGCATTCTATGAACACCTTCATGAAGGCATGGATCATGCAATCCCAAATAAAACCAAGACCCAATCCTCCAAAGGCTGACGTCCTGTCTGGTGGACCCCAGCCATAAACAAACTATACAATAGAAGGAGGAAGCTACTACATGATAGAGCAAAATCCCAAAAAGGGAAGGCATCTCTGATCAGTATTAGCAAAAAGCTACGGGCACTCATAAAATCGTCTAAGGCCAGCTTTGAGAGAAAAATTGCACAGGACACTAAGGATAATCACAAGGCTTTCTTTAGTTATGTTAGGAACCTGGGTGGGAATTCCCAGATATGCTCAGAATTACTCCAAAATGACAAAAAATGCATCGAACCCACAGACATTGCCAACATCCTAGCTGACAGGTTCAGCGCAAACTCCCCCCCCCACCAAAAGGGCAAATATCTTTCCCAGCAGAGTGCTGCCCCCCTGACATCTCAGATGCTCAGGTAAGAGCCACCCTCTCCAAAGCAAAAAACACAGCATCAATGGGACCAGAGGGTGTCCCGGGCTGCGTCCTACATGAACAACAAGAAGAGCTAAACCCAAACATAAAATTACTGTTTAATCTCAGCCTTACTACAGGATATGTACCCAAAGAGTGGCGTACAGCAACAGTGGTCCCTCTCCACAAAGGTGGTGCCTCAACGGATCCTGGAAACTATCGCCCCATAAGCCTGACTAGCTTGGTCTGCAAAGCTATGGAAAGGATCATCATGGACCTCATAAATAAAGATATTGGGGACCTACAGACACTGGATCCTACCCAGTTTGGCTTTGTTAAGGGAAGATCCTGCCTCTTAAACCTGGTCAATTTCTTTGAAACAGTCACCAAGGCCATTGACGAGGGGAAGGTGATCCACACAGCCTACCTGGACCTCGCAAAAGCCTTCAATACAATACCCCACTCGGGCATTATAGATAAGCTCACCAGCTTAAATATAAACCCCTATGTCACTAGATGGGTTGCAAACTGGCTCAAGGACAGGACACACATGGTTAGAATTGCTGGAGCCATGTCAGACTCCAAACCAGTTACAAGTGGCGTCCCACAAGGCTCAGTCCTGGGACCTCTCTTGTTCGGTATATATTTTTCGGAGGTACAAGCCAACACGGAAGGACTATGGCTGACCAAGTTCGCAGATGACTGCAAACTGGGTGCCATAATCGACTCTCCAGCCAACACAAGCATCCTCCAAAAGGGCCTCATAGAAACAGACAACTGGTGCCAGAGCCATGGCCTCAAGCTAAATGCCAAAAAGTGTATAGTCATCCCCTTTGGCAAAAACAAAGTGCCCACAAATTACCACATAGGTGGTAATCCATTAAGTACAGAAGAAGTAATTAGGGACCCAAGTTGATAGCAATCTCTCATTTGACAACCACGTGGCCAAAGTGGTTAGAAAAACATTTTATATAGCCCACCTAATCATGAAGAGATTCACATCTAGATCAGGGGAGGTCATCGTGCCTCTTTACTCATCCCTCATCAGGCCCATAATTGAGTATAATGCCCCTTTTGGGATGTACCTTATCAGACACCTGCAGCAACTGGAAAGACCCCAAAAGTACCTCACCAAGAGGATCAAAGGACTCAAACAGATGCCATATGCTGCCCGGTTAAAGAAACTCCAGCTCTACTCAGTGGCATACCGCCTGCTCAGAGGCGATCTGTGCCTGACGTATAAAGCCATCTCCAACCCGGAATTAATGGACATGCTGCACCTCAGAAAATCCAAATCCCATTGAGCTACGCGCTCGAGAGGCTTGAACCTCAGCACTGAAATAAATAGGACATGCTGGAGGGACAGATTCATAACCCAGAGGCTCCCTTCACTCTGGAATAAAATCCCAGTCCAGGTTAGGCAGAGTCCCTCATTGACTCTCTTCAAGAGGAATCTTGATGAGTGGATGGGAGATCGTAGGTTTACCCCGGGTATCACTTCTGTGTCACTGTTAGACAGAGGCACAGTATACTAACCTCGAAAAAGGGCATAGCAAAATTAATTTAAAATGGGTGGCGAAAGCCAAACACACTCTGGCTAGGCTTATAAATGCCCTAGGGCAGATAGCCTAGTATGAACCTATGAACCTATGAAGAAGGAATGTGCTCTGGTTTCACTGATGATCTAATAGTCCACTCAGATCTTCCTACTGAAAAAATGATACTGAAAAACATAAAATAGGAAACTGATTTCGTACTGAATTATAAACTAAGCACATTGACAAATCAGTACATTTAAGTTTTCATAATACACAGAAGGGAGCCAGTCTCCTGCACTGGAAATTATAGTTTTACAAGAAGTCTGGTCCAATGTATCCTCCTTCACTTTTTCTGTCTCAACAGTGAAACTGTAGAATCTAGTAAGCAGTTGAGTTGTTCACGTCTATGGCTCTGCTGTAACTCAAAACAGAAAGTCCTTTGTGTGAGAATTAATTGATACCAAATAATTGTGCAATTTTGACATCAAGATAAATTAAGAACTTAAGTGCCCACCCCAATGGCTTGTCAAAACCTTTCAGATAGTAAAAGGATATTTTTTGCTTGGTTAGAAGATGGTTCTATAATCACATCAGAATATACATAATATGATCTGCAAATGTTAAATTTTTATCCAAAAGTTAAAAACATGTTCTCATTGTATTGACTTTGCCAATTTATATTTTATTTTAACTTTATATTGAATGTCTCCATTTCTAGATACAGTAAACTCTCAGTTAAACAGCACACCTGGGGATTGGTAGATGCCAGATAAGTGTAGTTTTTGGTTGCGTGACAGTTACTGTTAAAAATAGACCTGACAAATACTGTACCCTATACTACACCATACCATACTATAAACACTGTATTGATTTGATTTTAATATTGAAATACAGTAATTAAAAGCCTGGCTGGAATAATAATATTTTAAACTTATATTTCCACTAGAAAGTGTGGCATGTGGAACAGTTTTCAGTGACATACTGTGTAGATTGGAATAGAATAGAGAGAAAGAGAGAGTGAATGCATGTATGAAAGCAGAAGTGACTGTGTGTGAGAGATCGGAGAGATGTAGAAAAGCTGAAGAGACTGTGTGTTTGAGAGATCAGAGAGAATGTGCAATCTGATGCAAATTGAGTATGGGAGCGAGTGTTGACATTTTAGTTATCTGACTTGTATGGTTTCACTTGCTCTCAGGTTGGGGAGAGAGGGAATTTATCTCTGTCTTCCTTTTTAATACTCTAAAAACTTAAGGTATGTTTCTACGGGGTGGGGGGGACAAAGTGAAACACATGAACAACTTAATTGTACATACTGTACTGTATTTCTTCAATTTTTTTTCTGGTTGCTTGAGTTCCGGTTAACTGAGAGTTTACTGTAAATTTGTATTTTTAGTCTGCATACTTTAGTGTTTTATATGTAGTCTCTATAGACAGACAAAAATTAGACCATGTTCTTTTTTTGCTAAGAAATTCAGTTTTATTTGGTATATAAAATTAAGTTACAATATTCTATTTTCTTTAGGAAATAATTGAAGATGGAGAAAGCTCCAAAGTTAATCAGTTGCTTAGTGATAAAAAGCATGCAACCATTAAGGTAAGTGAACAATTAAAGGAAACATTTAACTAATTCTTAATGTAGTCCTGATGACTATCATTTTATCATCCAGTTTATATAAATAATTTTAATTCAAGCTACATGAAAACAGTGACTCATTCAATGATCTTCATTGCCCGAAAATTAATAGCCCAGTTCACTCCTGAAACACAAGGCCAAATCAAATTTCCTCACATAACCTGGGGCATTATTGAGTCTTCTCCACTATAACTACATGTTTTTGGAGATTATTATTAAACTTAAAAGATTGCCTGTGTTGAAAAAGAAAGTTTTGTTTTCTTGCCTGTTTCAGTAATGAAAACTGTCTCTTTACTCATACTTGTAAGATTAAATGAAAAATTTGGTAAGAATCAGTCATCATATCATTTTGTATCTTGACTTCCTACCCTTACATTATAGAGACTGCTAGTGAAAACAAGCGCAAGGGCTACATGCAAGTATTTGCATGTTCGTCTACACACGCAGGCTTTTGTTGTCTTAGATGGTAAGGCAATGGTTTTACTCATACCATAAATCTTCACACCTTCCTGTAAAAACCTGGTGCTATTTATTCGAGGGACAGGTTGATATTCTCTTTTCTAGTTACACAGGCTAAGTACTTGGGTGTCCATCTCTCACAGAAACAATTGAACTTAATTTAAAACACCTAATACAGAAATTCATATAGACTTTGAACTCTTGTTGTGATCTGTTTTTTATTATTAATTTTAGTGTAATCTTAACTCCTGTATTTTTCAAAATAGATCATACAGTTCCAAGGTTTAATTTCACATTGTATATGGGAAGTAAATTCCCAAGAGCTAAAGAGTATTAAAAAAAAAAATAGCTTTGAACCTGCCTCATAGGGTGTCCTTGGCCTACCCAGATTTTTGAATTGCATACACTGTAGGCTGACAGGTATCACTGAGAAAACTGGAAAAAACTCTTACCTTGTTTATAGGTTCATAGGAGGTTACTAGGCTAAGGGCCTTAAGTGCCCTTACAAGCCTAGACAAGTTAAACCCTTGTTCCCTTAAAGTTCTAGAGAGATTGTCTATGTTGTAAATGGATCTAAATCAGCACCAGCTGCCCCCATCCAAGAGGGACATAGGTAAAACCACTGGGGTGAATCTGCATTTTCCCATCCAATTGACCAAGTTACGCTTAAAAAGGGTTAACAAGGGGCTATGTTTAACCTGCATTGAAAGTTTATTCCAGAGGAGAGGTAACCTCTAGGAGATGCAACTGTCTCTCCAGCAAGTCCTGTTGATGTAATTGTAATAGCTGCACTTGTTCAAACAGATCATTATTCCCCATAATTTAGGACCCAGGTGAGTAATGGACATTTGGTTAGAACGATTGCGATAGATAGCATGAACAAACTGATCAACTACATACATAACATTTGCATAGACAATAATTCTGTAGCCTGGTGGAAATGGCCAATTAATATTCTGACTTAGATGTATGGGATTATACAAGTGACACCTTGCTGCTGTTTTTCCAGATATTCAATAGCATGCTTTAGTCAAAAGATACACTGGTAGAAATACCTACAGTGAGAAATATTTTAGCTAAGCATATAAGCACAATAACTCAGAAACCTCTTGACAAAAGTTATGTTCTTTAAAAAGAAATCTTTCCCTTCAGGAAGTTAGATATGTTGTTGCATATAAAAAAATGCCTTGCCACTAATAGGGCAATTGCCACATTTAGATACCACTTCTTAGCTAGACACTTTAGGCTTTTTACAAACATTGTTCCTCTTAAGTAGGCAAGTCAGTACAAGGAAAATAGATTACAAGATGGCTGTTGACCTTTTCAGCCTGATACTTTCATCTGTAATAACCTCAGGACTAAATGTGGAAATAAAGCTAGCTTGTCTTGGATGTATGCTTTGGACAGAAAGGTTATTCAGTTCCCCGAATTCGAAATGTTGCATTACAATAGATATAGATGACCTGAGCATGTTTACTATGTTTGGTCTTTCTTGCCAAAAAAGTTATTTAAGCAGACCTACAGAAAGTATAAGTAGATGCCTAAAATCAGGGCTGCTGATAAGTGTTCTGGCTGAGTTTGAAAGACAAGTGTGAGCTGCTGAGTTGTATGAAAACAAATAGGGGAAAAAAGATACACGTATTTATACAGCCAGAAATGTGAATTTTACAGCTTCTTACAGGCCTCTGTTATGGAAACCTTAATTACTTATCAAGTAAGACTTTTTTTAATTTTTGTTTTCTTTTCACTGCTGTTTGCTAAGTAAGACATTTGATTCTTGTTTAAGAACTTCATCCAAGTTAACCGAGGCTGTGGCATCCTTTGTGAACTGTTTATGCACAACAAAGTAAGACACGATAAAAGTTAGTTTGGAGCTGAGAGAAAATAATTATGTTGTGTTACTGACCTTGAGCCTAAAAGGGGGGTGGGAGGGATTCAGTTTGTTTAATAAATGGCTGCTGGTTGAATTATTTTCTTTATCCTGAGGTTCCTTGTATTTTTGTTTGTTTTCCTGCTATGAAGAAGTGTACAAAGACACTGTTTCTTGTTTTATTATTTGTTACTAACATGAACTGCACTAGTGATTGAAGGACTTTTTGTAATTTGTATTATATTAAGGTTACAATGAACAAGACGTGTGATGTATCTTGTTAACATTACAGCCTGGTCTTTAATGTGCATCTCTATATGCAGCAATGTGTTATACCACCTTCCCAGTCCCCATGCTTCAGCACGGAATGATCAATTCTCATGTATTTACCAGAGTGGTACTATATTTTCATGGAAATGTTGCCTAGACAAGGTCTAAAACTAAAAACATGCTTCTGCTATATGTAACCTGTGGAGAGTCAGTACCTCCCAAAATATAGCATACTTAGCCATGAATCATTGCTGCCTAGCTTTTTACTTGGGAAAAGAAAGCTACAGTCTGGTGGACCCCTGCCATAAACAAGCTATACAACAGAAGGAGGAAACTAGTACAGAAAAGAGTAAAATCTCAAGAAGGGAAGACATCCCTGATCAGTATCAGCAAGAAACTACATTCCCTCATAAAATCATCCAAGGCTAACTTCGAAAGAAAAATTGCCATGGACTCCAAAGATAACCACAATTCTTTCTTTAGCTATGTCAATAATCTAAGTGGCAATTCTAAGATCTGCTCGGAGTTAGTGCAGAATGGTACAAAATACACTGAACCGACCGATATAGCCAACATCCTGGCAGACAGGTTCAGTGCAAACTTCACCCCCCTCTCACCTCCAAAAGGGACCATAACTATACCAGAAGAATGTAGTGCTCCTGAAATCACAGACAGATTAAAACAGCCATCTCCAAAGCCAAAAACACAGCATCAATGGGACCGTATGGTGTCCCAGGCTGTGTCCTACACAAGCTCAAAGATGAATTAACCCCTCACCTAAAGACACTGTTTAAACTCAGCCTGTCCACAGGCTATGTGCCCACAGAGTGGCACACAGCAACGGTTATTCCACTTCACAAAGGTGGAGCCACACGGACCCCGGGAACTATCGCCCTATAAGCCTGACTAGCTTGGTCTGCAAAGCTATGGAGCGCATCATCATGGATCTCATTAACAGAGGCATTGGGAACCTCCAAACACTGGACCCTACCCAGTTTGGATTTGTTAAGGGCAGATCATGACTCCTAAACCTGGTGGACTTCTTTGAGAGAGTTACCAAGGCTATAGATGAGGGAAAGGTGGACCACACAGCCTACCTAGACCTCGCAAAGGCCTTCAACACCATTCCCCACTCAGGTATTATAGATAAGCTCACCAGCCTGAACTTAAACCCCTATGTCACGAGATGGGTTGCCAACTGGCTCATGGACAGAACCCACATGGTAAGAGTTGTGGGAACTAGGTCTGACTCTAAATCAGTTACAAGTGGCATTCCACAGGGCTCAGTCCTAGGACCCCTCCTGTTTGGCATATACTTCTCAGAGGTACAGGCAAGCACAGGAGGACTATGGCTGACCAAGTTTGCAGATGACTGCAAACTAGGGGCTATAATTGACTGTCTGGCTGACACAGACATCCTCCAAAAGGGTCTCACTGAGACAGATACCTGGTGTCAAAACCATGGCCTCAAGCTAAATGTCAAAAAGTGCATAGTCATCCCCTTTGGAGAAAACAAAGTACCCACAAACTATCACATAGGTGGTAGCCCCCTAAATACGGAAGACGTAATAAGGAATCTGGGGACTCAAGCAGATAGTAACCTCTCCTTTGATAATCACATTGCCAAAGTGGTTAGAAAACCCTTCTATGTGTCCCACCTAATCACAAAAGGGTTTGCATCGAGATCAAAAGAGGTCATTGGGCCCCTCTACGCATCACTCGTCAGACCCATCATAGAGTACAATGCCCCATTTGGGATGTACCTTACAAGACACCTGCAACAATTGGAAAGACCACAGAAGTACCTCACCAAGATGATCACTGCCCTCAAGCAGATGCCCTATGCAGCTCGACTGAAGAAACTCCAGCTGTACTCTGTTGCATACCGCCTACTTAGAGGTGATCTCTGCCTGACATACAAGGCCATATCTAACCCAGAATTGATGGACATGCTCCACCTAAAGAAAACCATATTCCCTTGAGCCACATGCTCCAGGGATCTAAACCTCACCACAACAATAAATAGGACGTGCTGGAGGGATAGATTCCTATCCCAGAGACTTCCCATGCTCTGGAACAAGATTCCAATCTACATTAGGCAGAGCTCCTCGCTAACCCACTTCAAGAGAAATCTTGATGAGTGGATGGGAAACAGGAAGTTTACCCCAGGGGTCACTTCAATGGCTCTGCTGGACAGAGGCACAGGGAACTAATCTAAGGGAGCAGCGAAAGCCAACACATTCCATCTTGGCTTATAAATGCCTTCGGGCAGATAGCCTAGTACCTATCTATGAACCACAGTAGTTAACCACTATAAAATGATACACTTCCTGAATAGATAGATTTATTCAGAAAATAAAGGTTACTAAGAAAAAAACTAAAATTTATTGGACTAACATTTCACACTGTTCAAGTTTGCCAATATGATTCCACTAGCCTTTAATAAGAGCATACTGTTGTAAGATATTTAGTAAAGATTAAATGGCTCCCCAGGATTAAATAAACTTCATGAAGATCAGACTAGAGTCAAGCTCAACAGGGTTTTCTTTCCCCACTGATTCTGCCAAGCCCATTCCCTTGGCTGTGGTTTCACTAGATATTGGGTAGGAACAGTTGGAATCTCATTCATCCATTCATGCACGTCACTAATTAGATGAGGAGGCATTTGGCTACCGTAAGAGAGTCATAGTTACTCCCGCCTGCTACTGCATATTAGTGAGGTGCAGCAAGGTTTCCCAGCTCATGGCAGTGTTGCTGGCCATGAAACCTTGAAAGAAAACACGGATAGCAATTCCGTGAAAGTCAAAGCACCAATGGTCTGTGTATTTGTGTGAAATGCCACAGTGATCACAAGCTACACAGATAGCACTGATAATGCACAACATTTTCCACAAAGGCCAACATAATGCAAGGATATGTATTACATAAACAGAAATTGTGACATAAAATGTCACATAGACTTGTGTTACAATGAAACACAAACATACCTGCCATCCCCTTTCGGCAAAACCAAAGTCATACATAATGGGGGGGGGGGGGCAACGGCCCATAAAATATGTACAGATATGTAATATACTACACTTCCACACCTATAATTTGATAGAATAAATAGGTTGTACATTACCATGAACTGTCTGAATAACATATGCATACACCTGGATTCAAACCCAGTACCATCTGGCCCCAAAAAGGAATGGATCAAAGCAGTGATAGGTGGTGCCACAGAGTCAGTTAAGTATTGCATGTATTTCATACAATCAACAGTAACTGTCACAGTTTAGCAAGGATTTCTTTTGCACTTCCCCGTGCTTGGTTTGTTATAGTAATTTTGAGTTCTCACTGCTTTGTAGATCTGATGAAGCACCTAGAACTGGTGCAAAAGTGCTCATTTGTTTTTTATACATTTTTTATTTATGTGTTTATTTTATCTGTTATTAAAAAGTATGTTTCATCCAGCCTGCTTCTGTACTGGTTTTTGTACTTCCCCATGCTTGCTCCCGTATCACCACTGTCCAATCATCCCCATTTCTTTTTGATAAAGCATTATTGCACAATGATGCGCATCTCACACCATTGCTAAGCAACGGCGAATGATACCTGTAAATAATATATGTCAATGTATCATAGACACCTGTAAAAGTACTACATACACCTGTATTCGAACCCAGTACCATGTGGCCCAAGCAACAAGAAATATATGAGTGCAGGACACCTGCTGCCACACAGTTAGTTTTGCAGTGAATGTATTTCATGCAGGCAGTCCTGACCCTCACACTTTAGAAGGGAATTCCTATTATTCTCCTTGCTTGCTCCCCGTGTCACCACTGTTCTGTTCCCCGTTTATATTCTCTAAAGCGTTATTGTGTGATGGTGTGTGCATCACGCACCAACACGCAGCAACACTGATACAGAAGCACTTAAACATAATAGATACAGCAGCATTCTTACCAGTACCATCTGCCCCTAAACAGGAACGTATCACTGCATTAAGTGCATTAATACCTGCTGCCACAGAGTCCATTAAGTAGCAGGTGTATGTGACAGAAGTTGTCTGCCATTTGCTATTCACTTTCTAAAATATACCTGCTACTCAACTGAGTTTGTGGCACCACCTATTAATGCATTGATCCATTCCTTTCTGGGGCCAGATGGTACTGGGTTCTAATACAGGTGTATGTAGCACTTTCAAATGCTTTTACGTTTGCTCTGCTGAACATCGTGCAAACATGGTGCTTGAAGGTGCTCAATGCAGATCTCTGTTTGCACGATGGTAAGCATCAAACACTTTCAGTGTGCACACTCCCAGTAAATGTGATAACTACCTTTGGTGGAAAACATCATTCTATATTGGTCTTTATCCATGGGAGGCATGACAGGCATGCGTGGAGAGGGAGTGAGATATTGTGCTCAAAGATGGGGTGTCCAGGAGTCCAAAGTGTTTGTTTGACTCCTAGTGAAGGAGCATTGGCCCAGGCTATTGCAGACAGACTATTTCAGCTCAGAGTACAAGTCAGAGGCAGGTTATTGTCTTTTCCAGGCTGTGACCAGTGCTATCGGTATCCCCTGCACTGGTGAGCAATAGAGACTCCACTTTGTCTTCCTCTGGAGGAAGACAATAGGATACCTTCAAATGTTGCATTGAGGAATGTAGGACTGGGGACACACCCCACAGATGTGTAAGCATGAATTACAGAGACCACTTATAAGAGTTAAAAGCTGATTATAGTCAGGGCTGATATTCTGTTCTGTTTTTTTTCCACAGATGCCTCAGAGTGAGAACTGAATGTGAGAATCCATGCCACTAGATTGGCCAGATGAGAGAAGCATGTGGTATGTATGCATCAGAACATTAGTGTTATTGTAGTATTAAAAATTAGACAGCTTTTATTGGTATTTTATACAGTTGTATCAAACTGAGCATGCATGTCTCAACAGTAAAAGCTAATATGCATGTATTAATCGGTAGCACAAAGCAACACTTCCATATTCTAAAATAAAAGTGAGCATGCATCTCTCAACTGTAAAAGGAAACTATGCATGCATTAGTTTGTAGACCAAAACAATAGTACAGTATTAGAGACTAGTCAGAGGCTGTGGGTTCAAAAACCACGCTTCCCAACTATACAATACTTTTAGGTTTTCATCAATATTGCAATGTAACTTCAGACCTCTATACCAGTGACACAAATGGCCGGTTGTAATCTGTAATCAAAATAATTGGAACACACATATGTGCAATATATGCACACACAAAAAGATTGCTTGCTGCAGTCTGTAGTATAGTACACATCTGTTATGTGGTGGGTAGTCTTAAAAATAAAAAAGTTATTTGTTAGGAGTTGGTAGTCTTAACAGTAAAGGTAACAGAATAGAGTCAAATAATTGTATGAATGCATTGTATGTCACACAAATAATTGTATGACTGCATTGTATGTCACATATGAAGTTATAATTTTACCCCTTTTTTCTCTCACCCAATCCTTGTTTTCCCGCCTCTCCTCGACTAGTTTAGACCAGTTTACAGGCATTGCTGTATTCTGGGCTGTGGTGTAGTTCCTGTGTTGTCCATTACCTTACTTGGATAGAAGGAAGTTTCTTTGCTCACCAGTGGGAGTGGGGAGCCTTGAGCAGCCTACCTGTCCCTGTAGGAAGTGACCTCAGCACAAGAGCTGTAGTAATTGGTTGTTTTGGACCATTTCTAGCTCTTTTGTAGTTCCCTGTTTAAAATCCGCCTCTGGGCGTTTTTTCTGGCTATACTACTCAGACAAGCTCCTCGTGGTCCTGCAGAGTGGTCCTAGCTACAGAGAACTCAGAAAAGCGACTGCTTTCTGGATTTAAGTATCTTTGCTGTTTTTTTACTTGAAATACCTTTTCTAGCTTACCCTAAACAAACTTAAACTGTTTTTTTAGCTGTTTGCTGCATTATTTAATATCTGCACTTAAAGTTACATTTTAGTCGAATTTGATCGAAAGTTTGTTTGTTTGTTTGTTTAATTTAACTGTTGAGGCTGCCCACTAAAGTGTGCTAGCCTGTGTAATTGATTTATTACTGTTTCTGCATTTTCTGTGTGTTTCTATCTAAAAACAAAAAAATAATCCTTGTTTTCCCGCCTCTCCTCGACTAGTTTAGACCAGTTTACAGGCATTGCTGTATTCTGGGCTGTGGTGTAGTTCATGTGTTGTCCATTACCTTACTTGGATAGAAGGAAGTTTCTTTGCTCACCAGTGGGAGTGGGGAGCCTTGAGCAGCCTAACTGTCCCTGTAGGAAGTGACCTCAGCACAAGAGCTGTAGTAATTGGTTGTTTTGGACCATTTCTAGCTCTTTTGTAGTTCCCTGTTAAAAATCCGTGTTTGCGCGGCTTTGCACGATTGTGCGCATAGCGCAGTGCCAGTTAAACTAGGTTAAACTTCTTCTGGCTCCGCCAAGTCTGCTCTTCAAATTTTCCCTTAAGGAAGCTCTACTCTTAGTATAATCAGACTACTCGCTATATTATAAGCCTAGCACTTGTTCTCAAAACTTCTCTACTAAGTAATCACTCTCGTACTAAGTAAGCACTACATCCACCTACCACCCCTGTGAATATCCACTTCCCTTAAAGACACAGCACTCCCTTATACTGTTCTAGCATGTCGAGTGGTAGATTACTGGCGTCCTCTCCAGTTCAGCTGGTTAATCTGGGTATCTTGAGACAATGCTACAATTGTCTCATGTACACAGACAACCCTCTCCTCCTCCCAACAAACACAAATGCATGTGAGAGATGCAACTATATAGCCAAACTGGAGGCTGAATTCTCTCAACTCAGGGCTGGCATGACCAGACAGGAGGAGATGGTAACCACACACACAACAAACCTAGTCCCACATAGACCTACCACAACTGCAAACCAAACACATAAAAACACAAAGACATACTCGGAGGCTCTAATAAAAAACTTACCAAAACAACAGAGGCTCCCAAAGCAGACATCCAAAAATCCACCACCTCAAAACAAAACACATGCAACACATACCTCAATAAATCAGTGTGTCAATCAATCACAGCCCTTAAGGCCAAACACCATGCCTGATACACTAGTAATAGGTGACTCTATAGTCAGACACACTGATGTCCCACTTACCAGGCTGAACAGGGAGAGGGTGAATGTGAGCTGCGTATCGGGAGCTAGGATCCGCCACATAACACAAGCACTCAGGTCACTCCAAAGCAAGTAGAAATATGACTCAGTCATTGTCCATGCTGGCGTGAATGACCTGAGACGTACCTCCCTGGACTACATGAAAAGAGACATAGAGGAGCTCTCTGATTATGTAGCCAGGCTGGTATGACCCTGACCCTGAGCAGCATCTTGCCCTCACCAAGAATGATGCCACAATACAAAGACAAGATGATCAGCTTTAATAATTGGCTCAAGTACTGGTGCCATTCTAAGGTGATCCAATGTCTGTCTGCCTGGGATGACATGTTGGACAAGCCACGCTGCTTCGCAAGGGATGGCTTGCACCTGTCACCACTGGGCTTCCGGATATTGGCTAAGGCTCTTGCCACCCCCATAGTGCCTTTTTTAGGCAAGGCTCAAAAGACAAACCCACCTCCTTAGAAAACAAAAATGGAAAAAAACTAAGGGTAATGCTGCTCAACGCCAGAAGTCTAAATCTCAAGATGCAGGCACTCGATGCACTCCTCAGTATGGAGAACATCGACGTCTGTGCAGTAACTGAAACCTGGTTCAAGGCTCCTGAGAGCACCCCAGCGTACCAGGCTATACCTGATCATGCTTTTCGCCCCAAACCCGGGCGAACCACAAAGGAGGGAGTGTCCATATTCATCAAGGACACCCACACCTCCAGGTTAGTAGCAACACATGAAGCATCAGAGACCATACAGGTGCAACTAACCATAGGCAAAACTGCTATACAACTGGTAGCATGTTACAGACCACCCTCCCAATCTCAGGAATCCCACTCAGCCTTCCTGAAGACATTGGAGGATATGAATGTATCACAAAATACCATCATACTGGGAGACTTCAACTACCCTAACATAGATTGGGTACATTATTCTAGCCCTAACACCCTAGCCCAAAGGTTCCTGGAATTCATAAATTCAAATGCACTGGAACAACTAGTCACCTCTCCCACTAGGGGAGATAATATACTAGACCTGATCATCACAAACATGGGGACAAAATGCTCCACACCGGAGGTATACCCCTCACTAGTGAGATCTGACCACAAACTAATCATCCTGGATATACATATCCCACCTCCACCCCCAGCACAAAAGACCAGAGTGAAAAACTTCTCAAAAGCACACTTCACTCTTCTTAAGACGGAGATGGTATCCTTTAAGCCCACTGGGCCAGTGGATACCACATCCCACAATGCTGAATCCTTCACAAATGCTTTCTATGGACATCTCCAAGAATGCATGGATCATGCAATCCCAAATAAATCCAAGTCCCTCTCCACCAAAGGCAAGCGTCCTGTCTGGTGGACCTCAGCCATTAACAAATTGTATAACAAAAGAAGGAAGCTACTGCACGACAGAGCAAAATCCCATAAAGGGAAGACATCTCTGATCAACACTAGCAGAAAACTTAAAAAAACATCCAAGGCCAACTTTGAGAGAAAAATCGCTAAGGACACTAAAGATAACCACAAAGCCTTCTTCAGCTATGTTAGAAACCTAGGCGGAAACCCTCAGATATGCTCAGAGTTAGTTCACAACAACAAAAAATACACTGAACCCACAGATATTGCCAACATTCTGGCTGACAGGTTCAGTGCAAATTTCTCCCCTCCCTCACCCCCAAAAGAAGAAATACTTATCCCAGCTGAATGTAATCTCCCTGTCATCTCAGATGTCCAAGTGAGAGCCGCCCTCAGCAAAGCTAAAAACACAGCATCAATGGGACCTGATGGTATCCCGGGTTGCATGCTACGTGAACTCCAAGAGGAGCTAAACCCGCAGATAAAAATGCTATTTAACATTAGCCTTACTACAGGATATGTACCTGAACACTGGCGTACAGCAACAGTGGTCCCACTCCACAAAGGGGGTACCTCTACAGACCCTGGGAACTACCGCCCCATAAGCTTAACCAGCCTGGTCTGCAAAGCTATGGAAAGAATCATTATGGAACTCATAAACAGAGACATTGGGGACCTACAGACACTTGACCCCACCCAGTTCAGCTTTGTAAAGGGCAGATCCTGCCTTTTGAACCTGGTTGACTTTTTCGAAACAGTCACTAGAGCCATTGACGAGAGCAAAGCAGTCGATACAGCCTACCTGGACTTGGCTAAGGCCTTCGACACAATACCCCACTCAGGCATCATAGATAAGCTCAACAGCTTAAACGTAAACCCTTATGTCACTAGATGGGTTGCAAACTGGCTAAAGGACAGAACTCATAAAGTTAAAATCGCTGGAGCAATGTCAGACTCAAAGCCAGTCACAAGTGGTGTCCCACAGGGATCTGTCCTGGGACCCCTCTTGTTCGGCATTTATTTCTCAGATGTTAAAGCAAACATGAGAGGGTTGTGGCTGACAAAGTTCGCAGATGACTGCAAACTAGGCACCATAGTCGATACACCAGCGGACACATACATCCTACAAAAAGGCCTCACAGAAATGGACAACTGGTGCCAGAGTCATGGCCTTAAACTAAATGTCAAAAATTGTATAGTCATCCCCTTTGGGAAAAACAAAGTACCCACAAATTATCACATAGACAGCAACCCACTGAGTACGGAAAAATTAATCAGAGACCTAGGGACCCAAGTCGACAGCGACCTCTCATTTGACACCCACATTGCCAAAGTGGTTAGAAAAACATTCTACCTTGCACACCTTATCATGAAGGGATTCACATCCAGATCCAAGGATGTCATTGTACCCCTATACTCCTCCCTCATCAGACCCATGATTGAGTACAATGCCCCATTTGGTATGTACCTCACCCGGCATTTGCAACAACTGGAGAGACCACAAAAGTACCTCACCAAGAGGATCAAGGGTCTCCAACATATTTCTTATTCTGCCAGACTAAAGAAACTCCAGCTCTATTCAGTAGCATACTGCCTGCTCAGAGGTGATCTTTGCCTTGCGTACAAGGCCATGTCCAATCAGGAACTGATGGACATGATCCACCTCAAAAAATCCAAATCCATTAGAACCACGAGAGCTAAAGACTTAAACCTCGGCACAAGTATGAATAGGACATGCTGGAGGGATAGATTCATAACCCAGAGGCTTCCCATGCTCTGGAACAAGATCCCAGTTCATGTTAGGCAGAGCCCCTCACTGACTCTCTTCAAGAGAAATCTTGATGAGTGGATGGAAGATCGTAAGTTTACCCCAGGGGTCACATCTGTGTCACTACTAGACAGGGGCACAGTAAACTAATTCTATTATATAAGGGGACCTTCACTGTGTCACTACTAGACAGAGGCACAGTATTCTAAATCTATTCTGTGCATTTTTGTACCATTTCATGGGGTGGCAAAAGCCACATCACTATGGCTAGGCTTACAAATGCCCCAGGGCAGATAGCCTAGTACTAAACTATGAAACTATGAAACCCTTATCTTCTCTTTTTTTCTTCATAGCACAGCAGGGTAGGCCTGGCCCACCCCCAATCCACCAACTACAGCTCCTTTAGGACACACCCTGGCAGTATCCTCTCTACTGCCCCTGCACTAGCTGGCCCCTCAGGTAGTTCTGCTCTGCAGAATAGGCTAATGATTATCTCTGGGAGCAGTGGCAGAGGTGGTGATTATATCAACTATGACAAACTGCCAGGTTTGGTGTGTAGGATTGTACACTGCATTGTTGGCGCATGCCTATGCTGGATGGAGCACCTGCTCTACATCATTGTATAAAATACCAGGAGGGGATGCAGATGTCAGGCACTGCAACCATTGTTACAGTAAGGTGACAGTGATGACAGCCCAGTAGGTGAGGATTCGATTCTCACTGTCACCCAGCTTGATATACCTGGGTTCTCAACCCCAACCATAGTGTTCATCAACCTTTTCTGTCCTTCACCATCCCTGTGTCCTGTTTTGTATGTCCTGTCTGCAATTGCTTCCTCTCCTACCCAACCCACCTCACCCAGACATACCTACGTCCCTTCCCCAACATTCCTCTGTCTTCAAAAAAAAAAAAAAACACCCACTGGACTGTATCACCATAACCTCACTGTGCCGATGGCTGCAGCATCTCACATCTGTGTCTTATTCACATATTATTAAGTACAATGATGGACAGCAGCATCTCCATCTGGTGAAGGAGTGCACCAATAGTACAGCACAGAATCTATCCTAGCCTTTCCCGCAGGGCAGAACTACCTGAGGGGCCAGGTAGTGCAGGGACAGCAGAGGGGGTGTGCTGCAAGATTGCATCCCAGATGTGCTGGGCCTCGATGCTGTAACCTGTGGAGTGGGGCAGGAGGATCCTGTGGGTCAGGCCTTACCCTTCTGTACTGTGGGGGGGAGAGAAGATAAGGGTTGGAATGAGAGGAAAAAGGGATAACATTAGTAACTTTATATGTGACATACAATGCACTGATACAATTATTTGACTTGTTCCAGTTATACAGATTATACTTTACAGCAGGCCATTTGTGACACTGGTATAGAGGTTTGAATTTTCCCTAAAATATCGATGGCAAATTAACAGTATTGTATAGCTGAGATGTGTGGTATGTGAACCCTTGACCTCTGACTACTGTCTAATGGTGTACTGTTGGTTTAGCCTACATATTAATGCATAGTTTGTTTTTACTATTGAAAGATGCCTGCTCTCTTCGATACAACTGTATAAGATACCCGAAAAACTTTCTTAAACTTTTAATGCTACAGTAACACTAATTTTCTGCTGCATACATACCCCATGCTTATCTCATCCAGGCCAATCTAGCTGCATGGGTTCTGACATTCACTTCTCTCTGTGACAGCTGTGGAAAAAGAACAGAATACCATTATGAATACCAGTCCTGACTATATTCATCTTGTATCTCTTATAATTAGTCTCTGTAATTGATACTTGCACATCTGGGGGTTGTCCCTAGTCCTACATTCCTCAGTTCAATGTTTAAGGGTATCGCTCTTCCTCCTCTGGAGGTTGTTGTAGTGGTAGCTACATTGTTCACCAGTGCAGGGGATTCTGGTAACACTGATAACACTGGTCACAGCTCGGCAAGACTATCCCATGCCTCTGACTTATACTCTGAGCCAGAATAGTCCCTCTGCAATAGCCTGGGCCCATGTTCCTTCACTAGGTATCCAACAAACACTTTGGATACCTGGACACCCTATCTTTGAGCACAAAATCTCACTCCCTCTCCATGAATGCCTGCCATGCCTACCATAGATCATGACTAATGTAGAATGATGGTTTCACACCAATTTCAGTTATCATGCTTATTAGGAGTGTGAACACTGTTTGAAAATGTGTGATGCTTATCTCGCAAACACAGTGCTCAGCAGGTCATAATGGTAAACAGAGCACAGCAATGGCAAACAATGGAATTTCAGGGTTATTAGATGTACAGCTGTATGTGTGTTAGGCAAAAGTGAAAGCCATACCAGTCTGCATAGCAGGAATACACTAACAGGAATATAATACACAGTATATTTTCTATTTTTGACGGTCTGCTTCCTGGGTAGGCCAAGTTCTCTGATCTTAGTGTTTGTGCTAAGCATCCCATTGCACAAACAGTAACAAAAAAATAAATTTAAATGAAGAAACTGAGGATTGAGAAAAGAAAATGCCACGCTGTTATATAGTCCTAAGATCTGATTATCATGACGTGACCTGTGATGTGCATCACACGTTTAGACTGGAAAATCCTGTAATACACATGTTAGAAACTATCATGCACATTGCAGTTTCTTACTTCACAATCTTCACAAGATCATATGTCTACCTCTGAAACAATTTGACAAACATGGCCATGCCATCAGTACACTTCTAACTAATGCATGCAGGTAAAAGTATAACCATCTTTGCTTTACATTATTCTTAAAAGCATTCCACCATATGCACTATGTAGGTGACAAACTAGAAGCATACCTTCTGAGATTTAGTGCTCCTCTGAACAGATATCCTGAAGAAAATGCTTTCTCTTACTGTTCCAAACATATAAAACTCTCCTCGACATAGTTTTTCCTAGCTGCAGGATTGCCTTTTTATATAGTGTAGATTATTAATGGATTGCAGCTATGACTGATTACTGTTTGGGAGCAGGCTGCCTTACTTCCACTGGGTTGTCTCAGCTTAGATCTAGAAAGTGTCTCTGGAGAGACCACAGGCCATTCTCATCAACATAACAGAGACTGGAAACTATGCCATGATGTATGTGGATATATTTACAGACATGTCACTGTAGTCTGTCTGGTATAGGATGAGGTCATGTCTGTCTGACCATGCCCTGGTGGGTTTACTGCATATCCAAAACTATCATATAGCTGATAACATCATTGGAGTCTACTGAGGCCAGAATAAGTGCCCCACATGCTGGTGTAAAATGATCATGGTAAATGGTAATGTCAAGCAACAGCTCACAGACATACACTCAGTTGACTGCAGTGAGAATAGAACCCCTACCTCTCTAAGTACATGGACTACATAAGACAGTACTTAATGCATGTGCCACGGCACAACTCTGATTTATACAGGAGTGCAGGTGAACTTAAAGTAGATGACATCAGTAGGCCATGTGGGAGACAACAGGTTGGGAGGGTTACATGAAATGGATGTATAGGCTTGTGCAAGTATCAAAATACTGGTAATCTAAGCCATTGGAGAAGTATTCTGCTGACTAGACACACCCATTCAACTGCAGTGAGAGCAGAACCCCTACCTAACTACACAGACTGCATAACTTGGTACTTTATGCAAGTGCCATGGCTCAAGTCTAAGTTTTGCTATGGCTGCAGGTCATCTTATAGTGGATGACATCAGCAGTGCATGATGTAGAGAAGTTGGGAGGCCTGCATGAAATGGATCTGTAGGCATGTGCAAGTATTAAAATACCGTCAATTCATGAGACTGGAGCAGTAACTGCAGCATACACACTTCTGCTATTCTGGCTAGACACACACACACACACACACACACACACACACACACACACACACACACACACACACACACACACAGTTAACTGCAGTGAGAACAGAACCCTTACCTATCCAAGTACATAGACTACATATTACGCAAGTGCCACAGTACAAGTCTGAGTTTTGCAACACTGCAGGTGAACTTGTAGTAGATGACATCAAGACATGTGGGGACAAAATGTTGGGAGACCTGCAAAGGAACATAGCTTCATATATACATAGGAAGCTACTAGCCTAATTGGCCCTACAGTGCGTAGAAGCCTAGCTGTGAAAAACACAACTACCATTATTAATTATAGTTGGATGGTCATTGTTAGAGCGATTTTGTGAGCAGCACCAACTGGCCCTGTCCATGAGGGGCATAGATGCCACCCCAGAGGTAACTTTAGTATCACCTAACCAGTAGTCAAGGTTGAGCTTGAACAGGGTCATTGAGGAGCACTGCTTCATATGCAGTGGGAGCTTATTACAGAGAATTGTGAGTCATTGGGGGATATATATGTCTTCACAGCATGTTCTGTTTCTGTCACAGGCTAGGTTGAGAACCCTGAGCCAAGTTATTCTTGTCCCATTTGATTTGCAGATGTGCAGCATTTCCAGTAGGCCAGGGTCCGAGACTGCTCTGTAGGCCAGGCATAGGTCACTTCCTGTAGCCTGCACGATGCTGAGTACACTGACAGGTCTTTCAGTCTTTCCATGTATGTCATGTTTGGAGGCCCTAGAGTCTCCCAGGCAGAACCCTGTGTTTTCTTCAATTGCTGCAGGTGTCTAGTGAGGTACAGACAGAAGGGAGCATTGTACTCGATTAGTGGTCTGATAAGGGAAGATTACAGCAGAGGTATGACCACCCTGGTCTTGGATGTGATGTCAATATGTATGATGTGAACAATGCAGTATGTGTGTGTGTGGGTGTGTGCGAGATAACTATGAACACATAGTGAAGGAAGTGTATATTGCTATCAACACATGTTCTCAAATCTCAACACTGTATTTGAGTTCAGAGGGATGCTATGTAAATTATAATTAGCAGGAGAACTTTATTGCCAAAGGGAATAATGAGCCATTATATGCTTTAAGGTTCAGTCCATGAGTTTGGCACCAATTGTGTGTGTGTGGCAGCTCCTTCTGTAATATGTTACCATCATTGAGGGGGGAGCTCTAATTACTGTATCAAGTTACTAGTCATCTGCAAACATGGTAAACCACAGGTCTTCTACCATTGTCTATGCCTCAGGGAAAGTAATTTGCAAACAGTTGAGGGTCCAGCATAGATCCTTGTGGTATTCTAATGGTAAATGGCTACTGATGAAGGTGCAGTCCCCAACTTTGAGAGCATGTGTTATGTCAGTGAGTCAGTTGCCTATCCCTGTACTACTGTATGGCTTAATTCCCACATGGGAGATATTCACCAAGACACATGAATGTGGGATAGTGTCAAAGGCCTTGGATAAGTCAACATAGGGGCTATGTACTTTTATTTGTCATCCAGGTTTGTGGGGTCAGTATCCAAGAAGTCCACAAGGTTCAGTAAGCAAGATGTACCCTTGACAAAAACAAAATGAGTAGAATCAGGTGTGTTGAATGGTCATCTATGTCCCTGTGGATCTGGTCCATGCTGATTCCTTCCCTAGCCTTGCAGATTAGTGTTTTTAGGCATATGGGTTAATAGTTGTAGTTCTGCATGTTACCAGATTGATGTGCATTGCATAGCATACAACATTTGATATTACATTTTATACTGTGGTTGATATATGTATGGAAAAAGTACTGAAACACCAGGTTTGCAGTGCTTGGAGGGTGGTGGCAACAGATGGATGTACTGTAATATAGGGTTCCTATTAGATGTTTGTCAGCTTAGGTTGTCGAATGCCTAATTATCGACACCTAAGTGTAGAAACTTTAAAATTGCGAATGGCCACATATGCAAATTCTTTCCTCGGCAAAGAATTTGCTTGGTCATTATCGGGGATTTGCCCTTTCCCCAATGTAGACTGATCTCAGAGTTGATATATTTAGTTAGGGGGGGGTGTGGGTTCAGAAGTTTATTTTATTTTGTGACAGCCTAGCAAATTCTTTCCAGTGGAAAGAATGGCCGTTAACGATTTTACGGTTTCGTCGGTTAGGTGTCGATGTTTAGACATTCAACAGCCTAAGCTGTCGAACATGTAATATAGACCCGTAAATATATGACATATTGAAGAAACAGTTCTCTATGTTGTACTTCTTTGATGTACACTGCAACGTCACAGCAGTAAAACAAAGGTTGCACACTCTATTAGAACCCATTACCATCTGTACTCTAGACTGGGTTTTCCTGATGGCCAACAGAATTAATTGAATGTATCTGGTTTCTATTTTTGGCTGTCTGCTTCCTAGTGTGACACCCCACCACATGACCAGTAATCAAGGAGTCTCAATTGTCATCTCTGGCAACAATGGGGGACATTTGCAAAGAGGATGACCGGTACACATACAGTATTTCCAGATGCAGCTCTCTGCATCAAGTTGAATTTCCCTTAAGAGCACACAGAGACCACAGTCAGTGCAGGGCTGGTTTCTCACTCTTTCTCCAAATTCCCAGTAAGACTCCCCACTGACATAGCTATAGAGTTGAGATCTCAGCTGAGTGACCAAGCCAAGGCCTCCAGCACCCTCTCTGTCCAACCAATACTTCATGTCCTTGCCCAAGTAGCTGACACACACACACTCTTTGTGGTTTGATTTATACACACACACCTGGGAAAGGCTGGGACAGGTTTACTAGCTATGCCCCTTTCTGCCCAGACTATAAGGTAGTTATCACTGCCACCAGTCACTCCTTATCAGCTACTTTATGGCCCTTAACAAAGGGTGACCAATTTTACTGTGTAATATTAATACTGATGGTAGTATGACCCGGAGCAAGACTATTAGGAGTGGTCCACACAGTGTCACCAAATAAATATGCAAGTACTCTCAAATCATAAATATTTCTACACAGATCAGCCACAATTGAAGGCTTAAATATATTTAATAATAAATGATAAATGAACAAGAAAATACTTGGTATATATTCACAATGACATAAGAATTCAAAACCACAGGAAATATTTAAAACAACATTGCAGGACAATCTCAAAAAATGTCTAAACTAAGCTTCTCTATATTCCTGACTATATATCTAAGAGAATTACTAGTCCCTAGTTAACTAACTTAATTAGAGCAAGGCAGATGTGGTGAATGGATCTTCTATTTGTTGTCAGGTCCAAGACAGAATGCTCGGTCTCACTAAGAGACTTCTCAAATTAATATCTAAAATATTACTGCTTGGGTAGCTTGCAGAATTATATCATTTGTTGTCATCTGACCCTAGTTCCCAGTCAAAACAACCATTGATGGCAGTTGATAGCATTTAGCATCTACCTGTAAAAATATACAGACATGGCCTTCTCATCAGATCTCTGGCAGATGCTGGAAGTCATAAAACAATTGCATTCCGAGTCTATATTACATTCTCGAAAGCCAACAATATCGAAGCTGATATTGTCGACACAAGAATAGCGAAAGAGGAGAACATTGAACGTGTAAACGGAAATCTCTGTAAGGGGAGATGTCTGTTTACTGCAAAGTAGTGCGGTCTTGGAGTTGGCATATTTAAGTAGCAGGGGGTGTGGGGGGTGCAATGGTGCTTGCCCCCCTGCTTAAACCCATTAGGGTACTTTTTTCTTTTTGTTGTTTTTATAAGTTTGATGTTTGAAGACATCGACCATATGGTGTCGACCATTTGGTGTTCAGTGTTTTCAACCGTCGATCTTATAATAGCATAGGTGAGTTACTGTTATGGCACAAACAAGGATATACTGCTCTTTTTTTGGGGGGGAGACAAAGCTCAGTTAATGTTATGGCACAAGCAAGCATAACCTGTTCTTTTAGTGGGGAGCAAAGTGAGTTACTGCTATGGCACAAACAAGGCTATGATGTTTGTTACTCTCCCTGTTCTGCACCCTGCCTGTTTGATAGTGGGGAGGATTTGTGAAGTCAGAAACTGCATTTCTTTCCAACTTCTCTTTCTAATGATTTACCAGTACAAAGGTATGACACTAAACTGAGGACATGCACTGAACAAAAGTATTTTTGAGAGGTATGACTGTGTGAATCTTTGATGCCTGAGGCTTACAACTTACTAATGGACACATACAAGTAAAATAAGTCTATGCTGTCACATGTTAACGTACTTTCTGTACAAATCCACCACTATTTTCTTGGTTACTGTACCAAGTTAAGAAATACAAGGATGTGCCATAATATTATTAAAGAATACACTCTAGGTTCAGGACTTACCTTTCAAATGCAACAGTTGACAAAATTTTAGTTTGGGGCTGAGCCTGCCTGATGCAAGCAGTACACAGCCAATAAATGGTGAGGTAAAGGCTATGTGAGTTGCCTGGCATCAGTTTTACTATATGTATGTGAGTAGGAGTACGGTATTAGGCAGCTAAGTGGTCAGTGAATGTGATATGCATTCATCTGCCTCCAGCCATAGCAGTTGGTGGTTCCCCCTCCAAGTCTTCCTTTGACTATGGCTGTGGTGACCTGGGCATTGGTGGAGGGAGGTGTGTCCCTTCCCCTTGCTGATCCTGCTATCGTAGTTTCTGTAGGATCAGATTGTGTAGCATTGTACATAGTGTGGAGATTTGTGTAAAAGTTCATGGATTATACTGCAGGGCTTCACCAGATGTATCTAGGCACTGGAACCATGACTTCAGCAGCCCAAACACAGACCTTATGATGGTTCTGGTGTGCCTCATTATGGCATTCTTCTGTCGCTGTGTGTGCACTTCTGATGGGTGTCATCAGCCACAGGTCCAGTGCATAGCCAGCATCCCCCAGTAAATGTCCCTGTGGGATGTCCCCCCAGAAAACATCTGGTACAGCTGTGACGTGGGTCAGATATGGGAGCCATGATATCTGCCAGGGTTGCCAGCGCACACATTCAGGATGATTACCTTGACTTGGCAGTTGGAGTGGTATCCCTTGCAGTTAATAGATTCTACCCTGCTCGCCAGGTGGTGCCTTAATGTGTAAATGAGTGCAATCTGTGGCACTCAGTACTTCAAGGATAGTGTTTTACATGGTAGGACTGTTGCATATTTCTGGCAATCTCATCAGGACTATGGGGAAAACATATGTGCTCACTGGCATGTATAAGCAGAGCATCCAGGAACTGGTGGAGTATCCTGGATGCTGATGCCTGTGACAAACCAATCATGTCCTCAGTTGGCCTTTGAAAGGTACCTGTAGCTAAGATTAGAAGGGCTACACATACCTTAGTTTCCACTGGGATGGGTTCCCTTTGGTTGGCTCTGGTTCTGAGTTTAGGGTGGCACAGCTCGCAGAGTTCTTGTTGTGTGTCCCTGTCCACCCTGCACCACTCTACAATCTCCAGGTCATGTAGCATCTGAAAAGTTACCTGGAGCCTGAACACTCTTCTCCTTCTCAGCCTAGGCCTATTGGCACCAGCAGCAGCACCATTGGCTTCAGCCTGTCGCACATACATATGGAGCAAAGCTGAGCAGCCCCTAGCATTAGTGTTCTTCTAGATTCTCCATGTCTCTACTCCAATATTATTGAAGTATACAGGAAAAAAACAGTATGGAGGCTACATGGGTGCTTTATAGCTTGTTGAAGAGCTCCACTCCACCATGATGGATTGGTTCATTAACATGCAATTTACCCACTTCTGTTGTAATTAGCATCTATTAAACACACCTGCTGCTTGCTCATTAGTGCGCTATCAGCAGTTCCTTGCACCTTCACATAAATAAGGTAAGTACAGGCAAAATTGGTATTACTTTCCTCTGTTCCCATGATATCCTGCAAACACAGAGTACAAAAAGTGAAGGAAAGGTTGCACACCCTGTACTAGAACTCACAACCATTTATACTCCAGCCCTACACATGCACATGCTGCCACAGGAATAGTTGCATGACAAGGATGGGGAAACCTGCCATTCATTGTTCCATTTGCCGTGATTGTGCTAAGCACTGTATCGCACAAACAATGACCAAAATAATAAAATTTAAAAAAAGTACATAGAGCAGAGAACACATTTTATCAAGAAATGAAAAGGTTGCATGTTAATGAAACAGAACTTGTGAATTGTGCACTGCTTATGTGCATTTTCACGCTTCACAGACCTACATATACACCTCTGTAAGTCTAACGTGACACATCCCCCTGATATCATTCATTGTTGCCATCCATTGAAAACAAATACTCAGGGAGTGCCTGCACAATGTGAACATCCTTACACAGTTCCAGTTAATTGGGATTCAGCAAGTCTGAGTTCAGACATCCTTTGCATCTTCACCATGCTGACAGCTCTAAATCTACACAGTTGGCAAAAGTATAGCCAGGGCAACTCAAGGAAGCCGAATGTTGAACACACAAGGGAGGGTATTACTTTGCCGTATATCTACACAGAGGAGTACTGTTTTTGAGGTGACATGCCTGAATTTTGTCAGCTACATACTGCATATGCTTGCATGCCGCTATGAATGGTATATTTCATGCGGTTTACACTTAGCTGTCTGCATTAGTTATAAATGTAGTTTTCATTTGGAGCTGCAGGAGCGGAACTGCATTTATGCCATGGCACTTAAAAAGGATATGTTGTTGTTGTTCTCTTTTTGCTGCATTCACCCTGCATAGAACTGGAATTATGCACCTGCTGTCGCATGTTAATGTCAGCTCTGTACAAATATAACAACTTTTACTTACTCTTCCGTTTGTGTAGACTCCTTTCCGTGGCTGTATTTGAAAAACTTTTGAATACACTGGGAATACCAGCACAGAGTCTACCCAGTAGCTTTAGAGCTTATTGAATCACTCCAGCATATTGGTTTGCTTGATTAGCATATGATTTGGCTACTTATGCTGTAATTAGCATGCCATGGTATTTACCTTGTTTGCACGCGAGTACACCCAACTACACGTAGCTTACTGAATCTAAAGGTATTCACTTCCATGTGCACGTTATGCTGCAAAGCGCACACAGTGTTTGCCTTATCGAATTCCTTCTGCTGATGGGTTGAGGGGGGCAGTGGAACATTCCCATGCAAGGTTTAGATAGGAAGAAGTAATGCTAACACACTCAACTCTTCGTACGTAACATTCATGAATAATATATCTCTTGGAGACAGAGATGGCAAACATTTCTCAGTAGCTATACGACAACCTTCACATACACAGCTGCTGTACTTTTCAACGGTCCAGATTTTCACAAAATGCTCATATTTTTGGTCTGTTCCTTATAGAATTTGTGGTTTTCTGTCAATTCACTGAGAAGTGAAGTCACTATATAATGACATATATTTGAGTTTCTGAAATCATAGCCTTCAAAAAACAATGCATGTGGATGCAAAATCTGTTACTCTAGCAACTTTCTGTGTCTATAGGCATACCGCTCAACCTGTTTTAAATATTGCTCCTATAAACTTAGAAAGTTGCTAGAATAACAGGATTTGCATTTGCTGAAGGATATTATGTCATAAAATTAAATATATGTCAAATTTATTGAATTCAATCTTTAGTGATGTGCCAGAAAATCACAACTTTTATGCATAACAGACCAAAATATTTGGCAAGAACCTGGACACTTGAGAGGAATGTATAAGCAATATTTAAAATCTGTCCCTATTTTGTGTCTTTGCTCCCCCTCCCCCATTTTTTTACTATGTCCAGATTTCTTGCTGTAAGAGGTTGACATATGAAGTCTGCTGCAGCACTCATTCAAGGGTCTTTCCTCAAATTGTTCTGTACGATGTAGCTTCTTTCTTGGAGAGGAAGAGTATAAATGCGTGCCAGCATTTGCAAGTAAATGTTCACATGTACTCATAGGTTCATAAGTAGGTACTAGGCTATCAGCCCAAGGGCCTAAGTAAGCCTAGCCAACAAGGTTCCCTGGCTTACGCCACCCAAGAAAGTTATTTTCCTCTACCACTGTCAAGCAGAGATACAGAAGTGATCCCCGGGGTGTATTTCCTATTTCCCATCCACTCATCAAGATTTTTCTTGAAGAGTGCTAATGAAGAACTTTGCTTGACTTTGATGGGTAGCCTGTTTTAGAGTATAGGAAGTCTCTGGGACAGGAATCTATCCCTCCAGCATGTCATGTTTATTGTGGTGACAAGGTTGAGGTCCCTAGAGCATTTAGCTTGGAGGGATTGATATTTCTTTAGGTGTAGCATGTTCAACAGCTCTGGGTTTGACATAGCTTTATATGTTAGGCAGAGATCACCTTGGAGTAGGCGATATGCTACGGAGTAAAGCTGGAATTTTTTTAAATGGTCAGTGTAGGGCATTTGTTTGAGGCCAGTAATCCTCTTTGTGAGGTACTTCTGTGGCCTTTCCAGTTGCTGCAGATGACTTGTGATTTACATTCCAAAAGGGGCATTGTACTCTATAATGGGTCTAATGAGTGTCGAGTAGAGGGGAACAAGGACCTCTTTTTTCCTGGATGAGAACCCTTTTATGATGAATTGTGCCACGTAGAAGGACTTCCTGACTACTGTGGCAATCTGGGTCCCAAGACCTCTTATCACACATTTGGTGTTAAGTAGATTGCTGCCTATGTGGTAATTCATGGGTACAAAGTTTTTACCAAAGGGGATGACACTGCACTTTTTGGCATTGAACTTGAGGCCATGGCTCTGACACCAGGCATCTGTCTCAGTGAGGCCCTTCTGTAGGATGTCCACATCATTTGGGGACTTGACTATGGCTCCTAGTTTGCAGTTATCTGTGAACTTCATTAGCCAGAGGCCTTCTGTGTTAGCCTGTACTTTAGAGAAGTAGATACTAAACAGGAGAGGTCCCAGGACGGAACCCTGTGGTACTCCACCTGTCACTGCTTTGAGGTCAGATATGGAGTCTGCAACTTTTACAGTGTGGGTTCTGTCAGTGAGCCAGTTGGCAACCAATCTTGGGACGTAGGTATTTATACCTAGTTTAGTGAGTTTAGCTATAATTCCAGAATGGGGGATGGTGTCGAAAGCCTTGGCAAGGTCAAGATAGGCTGTGTGAACCACCTCACCCTCATCTATGGCTTTGGTGACTGCCTCAAAGAAGTCGATCAGGTTCAGGAGGCATGATCTGCCTTTCACAAACCCGAACTGGGTGGGATCCAGAGTTTGGAGGTTACCAATGTCTTTGTTTATGAGTTCCATGATGATACGTTCCATGGCCTTGAAGACCAGGCTTATCAGGCTAATAGGTCGATAGTTCCCAGGATCAGTGGTGGCTCCCTCTTTGTGGAGTGGGATAACTGTTGCTGTGCACCATTCAGTGGGCACAAAGCCTGATGCGAGGCTATTATTGAACATGGTGCTTAAGTAGGGAGCCAGTTCGTTCTGATGTTCATGTAAAACGCAGCCTGGGATGTTGTCTGGTCCCATGGATGCTGTGTTTTTGGCTTTAGAGAGTGCAGCTTTTACCTGTGTAGTTGTGATTACAGGGACTCTGCATTCTTCCTGTATAGATATGGGCCCTTTAGGGGGTGAGGGGGAGGTAAAGTTAGCACTGAACCTATCTGCCAGGATAATAAAAAAATAAAAAATTCAGACTTATTGAATCATATATATATGAAGCACTTATGTCTGGATACATCAGTTTGGAGTTATATGAATTTTGTTCTGTACAAAATCCAAAAATAGGGGTGATTTTTGGAATCCCCAAAATCCACAAAGATTCCAAAAATCCCCCTTTTAGACCAGTTGTGTCCAGCCCCCATTCTAGTACAGAAGGTATTTCTTTAATTATTGATGCAGTATTGGGTCCATTATTACAAGAAACAGCATCATTTGTTAAGGATTCATGGCATTTTTTAGATGAAGTTAAAAAATTTAGTTTGAATAAAGTGTTTGACACCAATAAACATATTATTTTCACGTTGGATGTCACATCTTTGTACACGTGTATTCCCCATTATATAGGTATTGAAGCAGTGCAGTTATTTAACAAAGAAAAAATTACTCCCGAATGAGGTTATTTCCACTATTTGTAGTTTTGTAGAAATAGTGTTAGAAAATAATTATTTTATTTTTGGCAATCAATATTATAGGCAGAGAAAGGGTATTGCCATGGGGTCACCTGCCGCTCCAGCATTCGCCAACACAGTCATGGCATGGTGGGAAATGGATATATTATCCATAATAAAGAAGAGTTTACAATTGTGTTTTATAAAAGATTTATTGATGATTTATTTTTTATAATAGAAGGTGATATATTAACAGTAAATAATTTTGTGATAAAAGCCAATAAAAGTTCAGATTTTTTAAAATTCACCATAGGTGATGTAGGTTTGGTAGTGAATTTTTTAGATGTATGTCTATGGTGGGATTTAAATGATAATAGATTTCATAGTAAAATACATAGAAACGGACATTTATGAATGGCTATTTACATTACAAAAGTAATCATCCAAAACACATTGTTAAAAATATACCCAGAGGGCAATATATAAGAGCAAGCCGAATGACCAGTAAGGTTGAAAATTTGATTGAAGAATTTCATTTCATAACCTCATTATTTTTAGATAGAGGTTATGATATTAATAACAATGAATAGTGGAAATGAAATTTTTGAAAAGCGTGATAGTTTATTTCCAGCGATTTTAAATGGTGTTGTATCTCAAAGTTTATCAAATACTTGGATTGAAAAAATGGTGAAAAGAAGTTATGTGTTCATTAGAGATGAGTAGTGAAATGAATATAATAGCATCAATTGTTAATAAAAATTGGAAAATTATTCAAGGGAACCAGGATGTCTCAAGAATATTAGGTAATAATCCACACTTTGTATTTAGGAACACCAATAACATTAAAAAATGTTGGAATTTAATATAAGTGAATACAAGAAGGCTGATATAGCTAAAAAAAGTGGTATGTTCTGCTGCCAGAATTGTAAAGTTTGTCGCTTCATATCAGTAGGGTCTAGTATTGTTATAGCCAGCCACAATAGAATTTTAGAAGTACCTGGATATGTAGACTGTAATTCATGTGGGGTGGTTTATGTAGGCATGTGCACAGCATGCCCTGCTTTTTATGTGGGTATGACTACTCGTAGTCTTAATACCCGCATAAAAGAACATTTATATAGCATGAAATGCAAAGATGAAAAAAATGCTCTATATAAACATTCCAGAAAGTGCAATTTTTTTAAAAAATTTGTTTTTTTCAGTACTAGAAGTTTGTGAAGCTGACAATAGGGCTGGGGATTTCAAGAATATGTTAGAACAAAAAGAAACATTGTGGCAGATCAGGTTAAATTCTGATAAACATCCTGGGTTAAATGAAGCAATAAATGTGAAATGTTTTTTAAAATATAGAAAGCTAAGCATAAATAAGGAATATAATATATTACATTTATTTAATTCAATATAAATGATGAGAAGTTTTTAATTTATTATATTTTTAATTGTATTGATTAATTAAGTGTTTAATTGTTTTTAATTAAGTGCTGATTGAGTATGTATTTAAATGGGTCAAAATCAGTTTGTGGAGTATTCTGATGAAGTCGTGTGATGAAAGCGTTTATTAAAGTGGATTCTACGCTATTTTTTTGACTGGGACATTGTTATTGGTGCTGTTAAAATTATACTGCATTTCAGTTTGCTACTTTATCCATTGTGCTACCTTTAGTGAACTAACTTGTCCAGTATAGTTCATTTTTCTTTTTATCTGGTTTATTTCGGTGGCATGGCGGAAGCAGTTGAAGAATCTTTACTTAATATGTCCATACACCCGACGCCATCGGCTATGGGTGAAAACATTAATACTATACTGCTTACTACATTGATTGATATCCAGGCTTCGTTGAAAGTTCTTATTTCTAAATCGGAAGAACAGAGCGGTGCGGAGAGGACGTCGAGCCCTATGACATCATTTATGGAGGACAACACGGTGGTGGATCTGGGTAGTCCTACCAGACAGGAGAATGTACGTGAAACGAGAAAGGGGAACGGACGTGGAGCAAGAAAGGAAGGTCTGCAATTTCCAGTCCGTGGTATAAAGGAAACGTGCTGTGAACAGTTGTTACAGGGAAGCGATAACCCGTTTCGGAATGTAAGCCATTCTGTTACTAGTAATAACTTCGGTTCCATTTCTACTCAACGGGAACAGCTGTTGAGACTGTTAAAAAGGTATAAATCCTTACAATTAGAGAACTGTTATTTCAGCAAATGTATGGAGCTTGGTATAGTACCTAAAGGCTTACGGTTCTTCAAGTGCCCCAATGGGGTTTATTTGGGGAACCCAATGTTTAAAACTTTGGTGACATTTTTCAACGAAGCCGGATTACAGTTTTTGAAATTGCTAAGTGAGAATAATAAGCAAAAGATGGACTTATTACGTACTGAAATTAATATGATTGAAAGTAATATAAAGAGTAAATTATCTGATGAAAATTTTGACATGTTATTTAATACGTTGTCTCGTGAAATGAATATTCATGCTACAGAAGTATTTAATAGGAAATACTCTAAACTGTCACGGGATATAGAGGTTTATAAAAATGATGCTGCTTATAACAATTTTGCACCTAATGTAAGGGGAAATAATTATATTGAGAGGAATAATAATAATAGAGCGGTTAGAAATGAAAAGGTTGGACAACGCTCATTTAGCGAAGTAGTGGGGAGAGGAACTAGTACATCTGATAGTAATGTGAATATGTTGGACATAGAAAATAATGATGGATGTATCAGTACGTCTAACAATGTTACAAGGGTTAGTGTTCCAAATGAGAATTATGCTAGTAATAACAACAATAATGAGGGAAGTAAACCACAAAGAACAAGTTTGAATAGGCCTTTACAGAGTACAGAACAGCAAGATGTGATAGTGAAACAGAAAACATTGAATGAGGCCTTAATGGCCAAAAGGAATCAAAGTAACAAATCAACGGTTCTCACCAGAAGCCGTACTTTTTTGGGGTCAAATTCGTCGGGGGACGAAGCATAATTAATGAAACTGATTGTTTTAATATTGTTAACTTAACAGAGCATGTATTTTCTACTGAAGAATTAAAGGTATTGAAATATGGTTTAAATTTTGTCCCCCATTATAAAGCCAGTTTGAGTAAAACAGTTATAGATGTTAAAAAATTTGTTAGAAATTTAAATCTAACATATTTGATGCATGATATACCTCAACCCAATAAAGCATTAATTAAACCTTCTAGTTTTGTACCTAGATTACAATATACTATGGAAGTATTTGAACAAACATGTATTGAAGACATTAGGAAAATGTTAAAAAAACCAAAAAATGACCATGACAATTTAAATGAAACAGAAAGAATGGCCTTAGAAAAACTGATAGCCTTAAAAAGTAGGTTACGCTTTATGAAAAGTGATAAAGGTGCAAATATAGTGGTTATGGAACAAGAAAAATATTATTGTAACATGATGGACATTTTAGATAATCAAGATGAATATGAGAAAGTAAATTTATTTGATATTCATAAAAAATTCAGACTTATTGAATCATATATATATGAAGCACTTATGTCTGGATACATCAGTTTGGAGTTATATGAATTTTGTTCTGTACAAAATCCAAAAATAGGGGTGATTTTTGGAATCCCCAAAATCCACAAAGATTCCAAAAATCCCCCTTTTAGACCAGTTGTGTCCAGCCCCCATTCTAGTACAGAAGGTATTTCTTTAATTATTGATGCAGTATTGGGTCCATTATTACAAGAAACAGCATCATTTGTTAAGGATTCATGGCATTTTTTAGATGAAGTTAAAAAATTTAGTTTGAATAAAGTGTTTGACTCCAATAAACATATTATTTTCACGTTGGATGTCACATCTTTGTACACGTGTATTCCCCATTATATAGGTATTGAAGCAGTACGCAGTTATTTAACAAAGAAAAAATTACTCCCGAATGAGGTTATTTCCACTATTTGTAGTTTTGTAGAAATAGTGTTAGAAAATAATTATTTTATTTTTGGCAATCAATATTATAGGCAGAGAAAGGGTATTGCCATGGGGTCACCTGCCGCTCCAGCATTCGCCAACACAGTCATGGCATGGTGGGAAATGGATATATTATCCATAATAAAAGAAGAGTTTACAATTGTGTTTTATAAAAGATTTATTGATGATTTATTTTTTATAATAGAAGGTGATATACCAATAAAAGTTCAGATTTTTTAAAATTCACCATAGGTGATGTAGGTTTGGTAGTGAATTTTTTAGATGTATGTCTATGGTGGGATTTAAATGATAATAGATTTCATAGTAAAATACATAGAAAATGGACATTTACGAATGGCTATTTACATTACAAAAGTAATCATCCAAAACACATTGTTAAAAATATACCCAGAGGGCAATATATAAGAGCAAGCCGAATGACCAGTAAGGTTGAAAATTTGATTGAAGAATTTCATTTCATAACCTCATTATTTTTAGATAGAGGTTATGATATTAATAACTTAATGAATAGTGGAAATGAAATTTTTGAAAAGCGTGATAGTTTATTTCCAGCGATTTTAAATGGTGTTGAATCTCAAAGTTTAACAAATACTTGGATTGAAAAAAATGGTGAAAAAGAAGTTATGTGTTCATTAGAGATGAGTAGTGAAATGAATATAATAGCATCAATTGTTAATAAAAATTGGAAAATTATTCAAGGGAACCAGGATGTCTCAAGAATATTAGGTAATAATCCACACTTTGTATTTAGGAACACCAATAACATTAAAAAAATGTTGGAATTTAATATAAGTGAATACAAGAAGGCTGATATAGCTAAAAAAAGTGGTATGTTCTGCTGCCAGAATTGTAAAGTTTGTCGCTTCATATCAGTAGGGTCTAGTATTGTTATAGCCAGCCACAATAGAATTTTAGAAGTACCTGGATATGTAGACTGTAATTCATGTGGGGTGGTTTATGTAGGCATGTGCACAGCATGCCCTGCTTTTTATGTGGGTATGACTACTCGTAGTCTTAATACCCGCATAAAAGAACATTTATATAGCATGAAATGCAAAGATGAAAAAAATGCTCTATATAAACATTCCAGAAAGTGCAATTTTTTTAAAAAAATTGTTTTTTCAGTACTAGAAGTTTGTGAAGCTGACAATAGGGCTGGGGATTTCAAGAATATGTTAGAACAAAAAGAAACATTGTGGCAGATCAGGTTAAATTCTGATAAACATCCTGGGTTAAATGAAGCAATAAATGTGAAATGTTTTTTAAAATATAGAAAGCTAAGCATAAATAAGGAATATAATATATTACATTTATTTAATTCAATATAAATGATGAGAAGTTTTTAATTTATTATATTTTTAATTGTATTGATTAATTAAGTGTTTAATTGTTTTTAATTAAGTGCTGATTGAGTGTGTATTTAAATGGGTCAAAATCAGTTTGTGGAGTATTCTGATGAAGTCGTGTGATGAAAGCGTTTATTAAAGTGGATTCTACGCTATTTTTTTGACTGGGACATTGTTATTGGTGCTGTTACAATTATACTGCATTTCAGTTTGCTACTTTATCCATTGTGCTACCTTTAGTGAACTAACTTGTCCAGTATAGTTCATTTTTCTTTTTATCTATCTGCCAGGATGTTGGCAATATCAGTTGGTTCTGTAATTGTCATGCCATTGTGCTGTAACTCAGAGCGTATCTGGGTGTTGTCATCGAGATTCTTGACATAGCTATAGAATGCTTTGTGGTTGTCCTTAGAATTAGTGGCAATTTTGTTTTCATAGGTAGCTTTGGATGATCTTATAAAGGATCTCAGCTTCTTACTGTGGCTGACCAGGGAGCTCCTCCACTCATGGGATTTTACTCTCTTTTGCAACAGTTTCTTCCTTCTGTTGTACAGTTTGTTTATGGCGGGGGACCACCAGATTGGCTTCCTTTTTTTGGAGGATAGCATCTTGGTTCTGTTTGGGATAGCACGATCCATTCACTCATGTAAGTGCTTATAGAGTGCATTTGTGTAGGATTCAGCAGTTGTAACTGTATTGTCTATCTGCATGGGTGCCATGAAGTTCACCACTTCTGTCTTAAGAAGCATGAAGTTGGCTTTGGAGAAATTATTTACTGTGGTTTCCATAATGGGGGTGGGGGGTGGGGGTGGGATGTGGATATCAAGGGTGATTAGCTTATGGTCGGATTGGACCAACAAGGAGTTGACTTCAGGTGTGGAACACCGGTCACTCATGTTGTTAATGACTAGGTCTAGGATATTGTTGCCCCTGGTGGGGGTGTGGATAGGTTGATCCAGGGCATTGGAGTTTATGAATTCCAGAAAGCGTTGAGCTAAGGAGTTGGTACATGAGTAGTTTTCCCAGTTAATGGTGGGGGTAGTTGAAGTTGCCCATTATTAGGGTGTTTGGTTTGGTATTTTCCAGTACATCAAGATAGAGGAGTGGGAATCCTGGGGCATGGTGGGGGGATCTGTAACAAGCTACAATTTGGATTGCAGTTTTGCCCAGAGTTAGTTGCACTTGGATAACCTCAGATGCATTATGCTGGGCAACTAGCCTGGAGGTGTGGATATCCTTAATGAATATGGACACACACCCGCCGTTGGTGTTTCTTTCCAGGTTACATAGCCGAAAAGTGTGGTATGAGTTATAGCCTGGTAGTGCAGGGGTGCTCCCTGAAGCCTTGAACCAGGTCTCAGTCACTGCACAGATATTGATGTTCTCCATTTTAAGGAGTGCGTTGAGTGAGTGCATTTTGAGATTTAGACTTCTAGCATCGAGTAGCATTACCATCAGTTTTTGCTTGCCTGTTCCTGTTACAGTGGTGAATTTGTTATTTGAACCTTGCCTAAAAAAGGCACTATAGTGGCAGCAAGAGCCTTAGCCAGTATCCAGAATCCCAGGGGTGACAGGTGCAGGCCATCTGTGGCAAAGCATTGTGTTCTGTCAAC